>NW_020204588.1:0-501 GCF_001531365.2 Cynara cardunculus var. scolymus
AGTAAGATGGAATTTCAGCCGTGGTACTTGTTGCTGGAACTCTTGGAACAAGAGTTTGAGGGATATACAGACCTTCCTGTATGGATCGCAGGAGATTTCTGTCCATCCCCTCCAGAAAATTTACCATTCTTATCTTCCATTGAGGATACTCCTCACGTTGAAGAGTTGGTGGCTTTGTGAAAGACCTAACGTTGTAGGCAGAATTCCAGTTGGCCATTGAAAAGATTTGAAGAAGAAGAAAAAAAATTTGAAGAGAGAGAAGATTGAAATATTGAGAGTTTTGAATGATCGTTTGATTGGATAATCAATCAGTTGGCTTTGATACCAATTGTTGATCCCAGATCAATCAATAACACTTATAATCTAGTCATGAATAACCAAATTATAATGATTTTATGAAGAAAGTTAAGAAGACTCAAAATTAATATATGAATATTGAAGAACAATGTGAGCTTCAAAGGTTTTACTTTATTGATAATAAAACGTAAAACACTAAGAGGA
>NW_020204588.1:4521-11190 GCF_001531365.2 Cynara cardunculus var. scolymus
TTACACAAAAAAATGAGGAATTTCAAATAGTTAATTTGATACTAATATCGATATATTTTTGTCAAATTTTTATGATATCTTCAAACATATATTTTATTCAAAAATAAAAACATCATCGCTTTCTCAAAATCACATAAAGCCGTATTATAACATCGACTGGATAAACAATAAAATGAAATATTAAAATCACGATGTATCTCGCTGCTTCGCGCGAGTACGCTTCTAGTATATATAAGTAAGAAATTACATAAAATGACTAAAAAGACTCAATTTAGACACTAATGGGAAAATAAAACAAAGAAACATGATTAAGAAAATGATGTAATAGGGTTAATAAATTAACATTTATCAGCATCTTTCTTTGATATTCTTCAGTATCCAATGTCTACAGATTGTTCAAAAAAAGAAGACAAAGTGTTGAAGAAACTATTCATGTTACTTTTGATGAATCACGTTCACTTAACTCTATACCCGTTCTTGATGAAGAAGAAGAACAAGATAAATGGATGGTATCTCACTTTGGAGAATCTATAGCTTCTTCCAGTAATCCATCTCATGTTGAACAACCAAATGCTGATAATGATCCAAATATCATCCCTGGAATGTAAAATTGTATAGTTGAATCCTCTTTAGGGATCCATGTTGTTCCTATTAACCACTTGCCACCTTCTGACCCATCAAATGTTGATCCTTCAGTCATTAAGAGTCCTTCTACAATTGAACCTCTCTCAGTGAATGATTCTTTGCCTGAAACTCTTTTGTTGACCTTGATGAACGCTGAAGAATCTATTATTGAAGCTTCATCATCCATGCCTGAGCTTCATTTCACTGAAGATGCTGATATAACTCAACTACCAGCTCAATGATGGACGAAGAATCATATCGTTGATCAACTTGGTGATTAAATTGCAGGTATTCAGAGTCGATATGGTCTAGGTACTATATGTCTATTTGTAAACTTTATTGATCTATTAGAACCCAAGAAAATCACTGAAGCCATCAGCGACCCAAACTGGGTCAGCATTATGCAAGAAGAACTCACTAGTTTGAAGGAAACAAGGTCTGGTACCTTGTCACTCCTCCATCCAACAAAACTGTTATAGGCACCAAATGAGTATATCAAAACAAATTGGATGAACATAGCATTGTAAGCCTCAACAAGGCTAGACTACTTTCTTAGGAATACAGACAAAAGGAAGGCATAGACTATGATGAAACCTTAATGGCTAGGATCGAAATAATTTGACTATTCTTAACCTATGTTGCACACAAAGATTTCGAGGTCTACCAGAGGGACGCGAAGAGTGCCTTTCTGAATGGAAAACTTCATGAAGAAGTTTATGTTGAACAACCTCCAGGGTTTATTGACCCTAAGTATCTAGATCATGTCTATAGACTGGATAAGGCTCTTTATGGGTTAAAACGGGCTCTTCATGCCTGATATGATACCCTTTCTTCTTTTCTCATCACTGAGAAATTTGAACGTAAAAATATTGATCAAACGTTATTTCTTAGAAAAATAAAGGGTCACATCATTCTTGTTCATATATATGTCGATGACATTATATTTTGATCCACCAATTCCTTCTTATGTATTTGATTCTCTGAATGCATGAAGAAAGAATATAAAATGAGCATGATGGAGATACTAACATACTTTATTAGTCTTTAGATTAAACAATCTGATAAAGGAATATCCATAAGTTAGAGTGAGTATCTTAATGATATGCTGAAGAAGTTTGATTTAACACAATACTTAGAGATGAAAACTTCTATGGCACGTTTCTTAACGCTGAACAAGGAACGAATGGGAAACCTGCGACCGTTCCTGCCAATAGAGGAATGATTGGCTCTTTGCTCTATCTGACAGTTAGTCGACCTGATATTATGTACTATACTTGTTTATGTGCTCGATATCAAGCTGACCCATAGAATCTCATCTGATCATTGTAAAGCGAATATTCAGATATATGAAGGATACACCCAATCTGGGTTATTGGTATCTCAAATACTCAGGGTTCAATAGATATATAGGAGGAGCACTATTAGAGGTTGTCAACTTCTTGGTGGTAAGTTGGTAAGTTGGACAAGCAAGAAACAGAACTCGGTGTCTACATCAACCGTTGAAGATGAATATGTTGTTGGTAGAAGCTGTTATGCTCAAATCCTATAAATGAAAAATCAACTCAGCGACTATGATCTTCAGCTATCAAAAATCCCTATCCATTGTGATAGCACAAGTGCTATTACTATAGCAAACAATCCTGTACTTCATTCTCTCAGTGATTTGATGATGATCCTCTCTACTTAGTGAAGTATACTTACTTCTATTTCTGTTCAGTTTTAGGATCATCACTGAGTTTGTTCAGTGATTGCTGAACATGTATCTTAGACATTCCTAGAACAAGTATTCCTCAACGACAAAACTCACACCAAAGAATACTTTAACGATGTCGAAGACAGAACTGAAAATAGAGACATTATATTTGTGTTCTGAAGTGAGCATTCAATGATAACAAGACATTCAATAGCATGTGTGAATTCTAATCAAGACTCAATGATAGCTGAAGAGGTCCTCACCGATTCCTTACTATCACTGATCAAAGAGTCTTTCTCAATAAGATTAGTGTTTGTCTTTTTCAATTTTGCAAAAAAGGACAGCCCTCATGCTTTACATAGAAAGGTATGTGTACAGAGTTACTTTATTGTCTTCAAATGTGCTTACCAACTTTGTAAGGTCAACTATTCATATACGGCCAAAAGTCTGCATATTTGAAGACAAATGACAAGCTCTCCAATAGAAATCTGTCACGTGGCTTATACCCTCTTACTTGCATTGAATGCAATGGGTATAAATATCTAAGAGGACTCCATTTCTCAACTACGCCTTCTGAACTCTAACTTCTCTTCTTTCTTGTGTGTCTACTGAGTAATTCTCATAGATTGTTTAGATTAGGCTTTACCTTATCTTATTCTGCAACAATCTGTAAATTTTATATTGATCTTCTTTAATCAATAAACGAAATTAGAAAAGTGAAAATTGGGTGTTTGTATTCACCCCCCCCCCCCCAAACAAATTGTTATGCCTATAAACTTTTGTAGAATTCTTTGCGACCAACACATTTTCTCTCAAGAACACCAAGAAAACTCATTTAAGTTTTCTTGCATATTTTATGCATTTAAACTTACTTCAAGGTTTCTTTTCTTTCTATCTCTTCTATAATATTTTTTTGTTATTCTCATTAAACAAGAAATATCTCTTTTCTAGTTTGTTAAGAAATAACTTTTATCTGTTTCTTAAAACCCTACTTTTTTTGTTTTAAAACTTAAATCTTTTATGGGTTTTACTACTCTATTACGGGTTTCTTCATTCTATGCTTTAAACCCTAATATCTTGTTTACGTTTCTTTCTAATCCATTCTTAATAACAAAAATATGACAGCCAAAAATGTGAACTTCTCCATGGTCGATTGCCTCTTCAATACAAACAACCACCTTGCTCTTTAGAAGATCCCAGATGACAAGCATTGGTTCAAGGATGTTCCACGATTCTTAACCAACTATGTCATCCACCATGCTCTTACCTTCTAACCACCTATTTTAAGAAACTACCTATGCAAGTTTAGGTATAAAGCTAAAATCATCCAGGTTATTGACCCATCAACCAAGAAAAAGGTCATTAACATCTCTTTTCAGATTGATGATATTACTATATAGTTTGGCCCTTCCACTCTTTGATCTACACTCAAGCTTCCAAGGTGTCAACCTTATGAGTCTAAGGCCACATCTAAAAACATATTCGCCATGCTTGAAGATATTGGCTGCTCTTGGCCAAATCATCAAGACCATCACCAATGTTGAGAAGAACTGCATGTCTTCAGTATGGAACTATATTTTCACCCATTTTGCCTCTACATGGGTGGAAAGACCGATGGCCTTGACCAAGTCAGTTGCGTGCCCTGAAGTTTGGCTATCTATCATTCACACCCTTAGATAGGCTTACACAGGATCGCCTCTCTGAATATGCTTAGCTATAGGTGACCTCTCTAGTTGGTGAGGAAGATCAGCTAAAGGAACTCAAGAGCAGGGTGCCTCTTTGCTCGTCGGTTTATTCAACCTTAGATTTCAACACAAAAATAGAACTTGGCGCAAGTATACACCTTGAACTACTGTCGTCTCGTAACAAGTAATAATGGTATAAGTACCAGATATCGTTCCCACAGAGATAGCTTGTAAAGTTATTTCAAAAGTCCAGTCTATAAAAACTAGTTTCAGATGGCGAAACGAGGGATTTGATTTATCTAAAATTCAGAGGTTTGGTTAACAACTACGAAAATATCAATCTTTAAAAGAAGCACAGGGTGCAACAGTTGATTAAGATATTAAACAAATGAKTCAGCAAAAAGGTGACATAGCATTCCTGTCACAATTATCTAAAATCAATAAATGATTTTATATAACTATGACAGTATCAACTATCGGCTCAGACGGCCTCCCAAGAGTACACACCGGTCAACATGCTATCGATACGATATCATTTATGTTAGACGTAGTGAATCCTAGCASAACACAGTGTTACCATCCTACACCGTAGGACTATAGCGTTTGTCAGACACTAAAGCTATTTATAGCCTTCTCCTATTACCTCAGGTTTTGAAAGTCAATACATTTTTATACACAAAATTAGTTGTCAATTAATTCTAATGTAATAATCAAATGAAATATTAATCACCTGAAACAAATAGTAGACTATGTTGGTCCCGAAAGGGTCTACAAGATAAGAAACAGTTTGTAGAAGGGGGGGATGAATACAAACACAATGTTTTCAAATTTAAAATATATATTGATAGAGAAGATCAATACAGATTTTACAAGACTGTTTGCGGAAATAAGGTAAAGAAAAACCTATCTAAACAATCTTTGGTTACACACGAAGCAATAGCAAACACAGAAAAGAGAATGCTATATGATAGATTACTTAAGCTATAGGATGCTTGAAGTAAGAATTAGGTTTAAGAGTGATGCGCGCACTCTGCAAAGAGAAGAAACACTTCTATTTATACCCAGTGCATTAAATGAACATTTAATGCAATATGGTAGGTTTAGAGTGCGTGTCAAGGCTTAAAAGGAAGGCTTGTCCTCTGCTACAGTGAATAGTACAAATACACTATTCTTGAGCAAACATCCTTGCCTAAAGTTGGTGGACAAAGAGTCGACTAATCGGCTCCGTACCGTACTAACTTTTGCAAGGGYATKGGTTTGTCCWTTGTGTGCATAAGGACAAGACAACAACTATCGTGCTAAGCAAGCTTCTTTTGATCGCTGAATGTTGGGATGACCTGGAGGTCTCATCATCATTCGCTGAAGCTAGAGCAGTCTTCACACATATGTAGAAGGTTTGTAATCACTGAATACCGCTTCAGATCACGTACTTGCCAGTCTCTAATCTTCAGTTTCAGTCTTCGACGTTCGCTGAAGGTTCTTTGGTGTGAGTGTTGTCTTCTTGAAGTATTGTTCTCTCTGATGAATTTACAAAGCAAGTTCTTCAGCGATCACTGAACATACTCAGTGATGATCGCTGGAACTGAAAATACAGAAACATAAATACAACGTGAAAGGAAAAAAGAGATTATCATCAAATCACTGAGAGAGAGGATCAATAATCTCCCCCTATTTGATGATAACAAGATAACATAAAGAATGTTATCTTCTCAAATAATAGTAGGGAAAAGTTACATATAAAGTACATGTCTCTTTTACTATTTTGGGATCTTTTTCAGTTGGGTTAGTCTTAGCTTAAGAAGTTTTCTTAAGTTATATCTAAGAAAATTACAAGTACAGAAACTGAAACTGAAAGCTTATTCACTGAGTTATAGATTGTCAGTGAATGATGAAAGTAACATTAGAACTCATAGACTTGTGTCCCTATTACTTTTTTCAGGGATCTTTTTCAGTAAAGTACATGGAATACTCATTTTATTAAACAATGGAAATAATACAAGTATTACAGTACATGTCCAGATCTTACAGAATATAAGAATAATCACTGAAAGGAGATATAGTACATGAAGTTACAAGGAAGAGTGGATTGTTGTTAYAAADADARTCTTATYYTAGAACACTTAGATCTATGTAATCAGGTACATCTTCACCAAGGTTTCTTCGACATAGGAATTCCCTTCATATCTTCAGATCGACGACTCTTCCAAGCATGCTATCATCTATCCAGAGCAAAAGATACACCAAGTGATTCATTGGACATAGACGTAGCTGTGACATTCTCTGAAATCTGACTTCACCTTCATAGTCAAGGAATATAACTCCTAACTCAGGTTTAAAATGCACAGAGTTGGGTGTATAGGGACCCTTATCTGGCAAGTCAAGATTCAGCATAGAAATGTCAACACTCATATGACCCTTCAGGACTTCATCTAAGGAGAACTTTGTTTCATGTTCGTTCCTTAGGGATGGTCCTTCATTAGTATCAGAGACCTTTATTTTCTTCTTCCCACCTTTCTTTCAGAGTTGGCCGGTCAGGGACCTTGACATACCTGGACATCCTTTTGATGAGCTCGTTGATGGTGTCCTCGATAATTGTCTTGTGTCTCGACTTGGATTGCTGAATGGCTTGTCTGATCTCCATCCATTCGTTGTATCCATAGCGGCCTA
>NW_020204589.1:0-1439 GCF_001531365.2 Cynara cardunculus var. scolymus
TAGCATATTCTATTATATGTACTTCGTCCAACTTTTGGGGTCTTATTTTTATCTTTGGCCTAAAATCTAGCGACAHATAACTCCTATCTGCTCCAGAATCAAAAAGTACGGATGCAAGATGATTGTTTAGGAGAAACGTACCTGTGACTACATCAGGGTTTCGTCTTGCTTCTTCTGCCCCAATTTCGAACACCCGTCCTCGTGCCTGACCCCCTTGGTTCCSTTGATTGGTTGGTTGCGCTTGAGTTGTGTAGGGCCTTTGATTTCTCTTTGGACAAGCTCTTCGGAAATGATTTGGGCTTCCACACTCAAAGCAAACCCGTACTTCTCCAGCTCTGCAATCCTTTGCAACATGTCTTGTTCTCTTGCATTTAAGACATGTGATACATCTCCCCGGGTGTTGTTTGTTGCACTTGTCACACTTTGTATATGATCCTTTCCCTTTCTCGGTCGCTGGTGCCTGAATTCCATAGTTTCCTGACACTTTCTACTCCTTACCCATCCTTCTTCCAAACTGTCTTCTAGCAGGTTCCTCCATTATCCTCTTTCCTCTTGCCTTGTCACTTGTGAATGCTCCCGAACGGTTTGCATTGTTGGTAAGCCTTGTTGCTAATTTCACTGCTTCTTGTAGGGTTTTCAGGTCAGCCGAAGTCACATTCCTTCTGATTACGGGAGACAAGCCCCAAACGTATCGATCTACTCGGTTCTCCTCTGGCGTCACCAAATGTGGCACCAATTTGTCTAACTCATGGAAACGTGCAGTGTATGAGTCCATGTCATTTCCCTTCATCTGATGGTTCCACAATTCTGCTTCTAGTTTCTGGATTTCACTCCTTTACAGTACTCCTCCTTGAGCATTTTCTTAAACTCCTCCCATGATAGTCTATTGGCTGCATCTCGGCCTCGGGTTTGTACCTGTGTGTTCCACCAAGTCAGTGCTCGTCCTTGCAGAAGACAAACAGCGAATTCCACCTTGTTTCCTTCGGCACACTTGCTGATATGGAGGACAKATTCCATTCCTTCTATCCAGGTTAACAGTCCAACCGCTCCTTCAGTTCCATAAAATTCCTTAGGGTTACAGGTTCGGAACGACTTATATGTGCATTCCCTATCTCTATTCGTGCCTGTTCCCGAGTTACTCTCTCGGTTAGCATTCAGACCCGCCGCTACTTGGTTTACTATGTTTGGGAGTGCTGCTAGTACTTGCTCAGACACAAGTCTTACGAGATCGGGATCTTCCCTTCTCGAAGGCATATCTCTAAAACACAAACCATTTAAGGTTTAGTCATAAGCTATTACTATTTAAGTGTTACGACTCATATAGCTACTCTACACACGACTTACATTATACATTTATGTTAACATCTTAACATGATCATTGAGGAACTTAAACAATAGAAGCACCACTTATGTTCCAACATACAATATCAAGATAAACA
>NW_020204589.1:8469-10525 GCF_001531365.2 Cynara cardunculus var. scolymus
TGTTTTATATATATTGGGTATAAATTAGAGCATTTGGTACTGTATAGGACGTTTCAGATAATTTCGAGTCGAAACCGGACTTTCTAAGCAACTGCCGGAAATTCTTAAAAATTTTCGACTAAACTAACCTAACTAATTCATAATCTATAAATTAACTTCAATAACACTAATATAATCTTAATAAAAGCTAACCTGGGATTCCGAATTTGACTGCTGTCACAGATTTAGGCTAAAAAACCCAATCCGGACGAAAAAAAAATCAAGAACAGTGATGAACAGATCGATGAATCTTCAATAAATCGTACAAAAAATGTGCAAATCTGATGAATCTTCAAACCCAAACTGCTGCAGTCTGGTCTGATACCAATTGATAAGTCTAGGAATCATACAAACATGATGTAATCTTCAAGAATCATGATGAACATAAAAGGTAGAAAGAATATTATCAAAGGATGATTTGATTGAGAGAGAGAGAGAGAGAATTACATCACTAATCTTGATAATTCTGCTAATGACGATTGTTAATGACAATTACAAGGAAATTACTATTTATACTAGGAAATAGTAAAGGCTACACTATTACAAAACAATTATACTAAGGAGAAACTTGAATACAACTTTAAAGCTCTAACTTGAACCCAACATATCGCCTTCCACAACCAGCGCCACTGGTTGTATAATCCAGAGCCTCTGGTCATCCAAAATCTAAACTCCTTATTGTTTCTAGGGGGAGTTTTTACATTTCATTCATATCTCCATGCATCCTTTTAGGGGGAGAAAAAGTTTACATTTGTAAACTTGCATTTTCCATCCAGAGCCTCTAGTTCTACTATCCAGAGCCTCTGGTCCCATGAAATGCTACATATGAATATAATACCAGACCTCCTCTGGTTTTATAAAATGGATTGATATACTTAACCAAAGCCTTTGGTTTGTTAACCAAAGCCTCCACATCGTATCAATCCTACATCACTACTTGTCTTCATCGACATTTCGTCAAGAACTCCTCTGGTTCCTCACTCAAGATATCATGCCCAACGAGAACTCCTCTGGTTCCTCACTCAAGATATCATGCCTAACCAGAGCTCCTCTGGTTCCATGAAAATAAATTTTCACTCAAAACTCATCTACATTGAAAACAATTTTTAAAAGATTATACAAAATTTCAGCTTTTGTGACTAAAAACTATACAACAAGGGTTTTTAGAAGACCAAAACTTCGTAATTAGTATTAATCTTAYAATTAGATGAGATTTTAATTTTTTCTGAAACGTCTCTAACAAGATATTATTTGGAATGCCTTTTCATTTCAAATATCTCATGACGTCACTCAAACCACGCGCCTGACACAAAACAGGTTGTACCATTTTGCCGTTTCAACCTTTTTCCCTCCCAAACCCCAGCTTGACACGTGTCCACATTCATTTATGGCACGTACTATCACGACGGCTCACGTTCCTCCAATCCCATCACCCAAAACCCAAACCGCCACTTTTCTCATGATTTTTACATTATAATAATCAAGAAATCGTTTCACCTCCACCCTCCCCACCCCCACCTCAACCCACCTATAAATACCCATCTTCCCCACCATTACCTTCTTTACGCTTCCAAAACCTGCAACTAGCTTTTGACGAACACAAATAACCTGCAACTTGCTTAACAATGGCATCCTCCGCTTCTCATGAATCAAACAACAACGATAGCCGCATCCAATCTACGGGAGCCGACAATCGAGCAATCGTGTTCCTTCCGATGAAACCTAACAACCACATGATCGAGCTGCGAAACACCCTCTACGACGACAGGTTTGGCATCATGATCGAGTTCTTTAAGAACTGCATCCTTCTTCCTGCTCTCACACTCGTCAACCCCAAAGTCCCAATAAAATATGTTCAACAATACTGGCAAACTTGTGAGTTTGACCCAACCAGTCACAGGATAATGGGCGACGTCGACGCACCAAATGATATGATTTGCTCAGTAAAAATTTCACGAGTAAAAATATCTAAGGTGTTGTGCATTCCCACAAGACGAGAGCTCGAGATTGACCAATA
>NW_020204589.1:11575-14262 GCF_001531365.2 Cynara cardunculus var. scolymus
ACTTACTCAGCCTCTGAAGCTGAGGAAGAGGAAGAGGATGTCCAAACATCACGAGATAGTTCTTCTCTCAAAGGCTATCAAGAACATGATGGAAGACCTTCACGTCCTACCTTTACACAAGGCCAAGAAGGCGCCTCAGGAACAGAGGCACAACCTGCAGCATCTGTTGCTGCAGGGGTTACCCCACTTGCAGATCTAGTCACAAAGGCCGAGTTCCAGGCCTATGTAGACACAGTGACGCAGTCCTTGGATGACCTTAAAATCATCATACAAGGGCTGGTGGAAAATCAACCCTCACCCGATACCCCAGACCTCCACCAGTCCCTTGCAATCCTCCAACGCCACCTCAACCAAACCTAAACCAACTCTTCCCGCCTCTAAATCGTTCAACAAACCGTCATCCAACAACATAACACCATATCATCCCTAGCCACCCAACGCAACCAAGTTATAATCCAATCCCTTGCCACCCTCACGGCTCAGGCAACTGAGACAGATGAAAACCTAACCTACATAATTTCCCAACTCCAACCCCTCATCCGCAACCTTCATCAACTACCCGCCTCCATCACCTCCCAAATTCCCCAACCTCACTAACCTTTCACTTCATCAGTCGATGAAACCCTCGCCACCCTCACCCAACAAATGACAACTATCCAAGACACCCTTACCAACTCCCCGCTGCTATCCTTGCCCAGTTCCCCCAACCCACCCCTCAACCACCTCCTCCCTCTGCAGGCCCCTCATTCGATGATGCCTTTTCTACCTTCACTGCAGAGGTGAGAGATTTAATCACCAACCTCCCTATTCCCCCACCAACTTCCACCACAACCATGCCTCCACAAACTTCAGCCTCCAACTCCACCACCGAGTTCGCCACCAGGGCGGACATGCAAGCTTTGTCAAGAGCACTGGTCTCCTCGTTCAACGAGATTAGTGCAAAGTTCATTCAACAGGCCATCCATCCAACAAGGGCTTTCACTCAAACGTTGGTCGATGAACAATGCCGCATAACCTCTCTCCTTCATTCAATGGAGGAGAGTCACAGAAAGGCAACCCTGAGGGAGTATCTTACATTCCTCAGGATGGAAAAGAAGAAGAAGAGGTTCCAAGCCTCATGTTCAAGCAGCCGTCCAAGCAAACGACAACGCCACGATGACCAAGACCCCGATGATCAAGGCCTTGGACCTCGTGAGGGGGAGAAAGAGGCGGCGGCTGCATACACATCTACATCCGCTGCACCACAACAACCATCACCACATCAACCATAACCACAACAACCATCCACCTAAGAAACCCAAGCAAGGGAACCAGAGGTCTCGCCCTCTGATGATGAATTGCTTAACCAGGTTCCCTTAGCTACTACCCCAGAGCCCATCGTGTTGAGTTCCTCAACCGATGAAGAACCAACCACCCCTCAAACACATCAACCTCTTCCTTCTACACCCACAATAAACCTACCCTTAACCCCTTCACCAACACCTCGCTCAACTCAACCCTTCATTCTCTCCCAACAACCAGAACCCATAATAACCAACCATCATAACCCCAACAACCAGAACCTATAACAACCCAACCTTCATCACCCCAATAACCAACAGAAACCTATGAACCTGAAACCACCCAACCAACCAAAGAAAACCAACCATCTCCCCAAACGGAAACACAACCCATGGTGCAAGCGGGTATTCCCTCTTCCTCGAGGCATCCTCCACAAGGCCTAGTGGACGAGATCATTCAACAAATGGAGTCGATGAGGAGAAAACCTCAATTGCCACCCAGGGAACCAATAATGATGGAGAATATCCATCAACACATGTACCATGATCGAGAAGAAAGCCTGTCAACCAATCCGCCAATCCTATCGCAAGAGTCGATGAACCTTCTGCATCATCGTTTCGTAAGACAGACAACTCAAGATCCTCGAGCTGTCTTTTCGAATGATGGTATAAGAAGAGTCATAGACTTAAAAGTCAAGTCATTTGCCAACAGAGCTATATGCTACATCGAGTTCAGAGTGGAAAGAGCCCATGGGGAAGTTAGCGTCTTCAGCGAGAACGACCTCATCAACCTCAACCCATATGACTTGATAGAGTTATATGCCTACACTGCTCAACGAAAAGATCATAGGATACGATTCGGAATGGCGAACAGAGCTATTATCAAGACAATGGAGTCCCTGGTGAAGCATCAAGCCAAAAGCAACTTTGAAATTGCTTTTAGGCTGAGCATTAAGAGACTATCCTGCAATCCACCAGATGAAGATTTCCAGGGCCTGCAGGAGATACGCTCTGCCTCAGTCTTGACTCAACCTGAACTCAGACTTGTTTACAAGAATGAGTCTAGGGTTAAAAAGTTCTTTAGAATGTCTAAAGCCTTCAAGTACTCAACTGAAACACTTGAATGGTTTCAGAAAAAACATTAGAGACAGACTGGGCAGAAGCCACGTACCAAGGGAAGAGGGAAGCATCTCCTTCAAGAAATCTCAATGGTCATTGCATACAGAAGATTACTCCTGCGCTTTAGAGAGATATACTTGGGTAATCCTTGAAGAGATGGAATTTTTGTGTATTTTTTGACTTGATGTAAATTTGTTTCCAGTCTTGTACAGAAAATTCATCATCCAATGAAAAATTTGGAATTTGATGTTTTTCTTCTAGATTAGTGTATGTTCCTCATATGTGTTT
>NW_020204590.1:0-5837 GCF_001531365.2 Cynara cardunculus var. scolymus
TTCCCAAGCAAGGAGACCCTTCTGCTCATCTTCATCAGAGGATTCATCAGTTACTAACTCACTCGATTAAACTAGCAGAGACTTCTATTGGTAGTAGTCAGCCTTCTTTTTGTAGAAGGTTGCATCTCTAGGACCCCTCTGTGGAGCCTTTGGCCCTTTTGACCAGCAATCTGCAGCAAAGTGGCCTGGTTTGCCACATCTAAAGCATCCTTCCTTCGACTCTTCCTTTTTCTGCTCCTCTAACTTCTGTGAAGGCTTCTGCTCCTCACTAGCATCCGATCTACCACCCTCTGTGAAGTTTCTTCTATTGAAACTTTTGTACTCCTTCCTCTTACCACCCTTTCTGTATTCTCTGGTGATCAAGGCCAGACTTTTCATCATCTCCTTCATCGAGACTTCTTCATCAGAACTCTCCTCACTCTCTGCTATCAAGATCTTCTTCTTCTTCTCCTTTTCTTCCTACTGTGTTCCTTTCCCCTTTCTAGAGCTGCCATCCTCTGCAACCAGAGCAAGTGGACCACCATAGTTCTTTTTCATTTGTAGAACTTGAGGCTCTTGACTTTTAAGAGAGCCAAATAAGTCAGCTAGAGTCCATACTTCCAAATCTAAGGTGGCCTTCATAGACATGGTTAGATGCATCCATTCAACTCCAAGGCTCTTCAAGAACATAGAGTTGTTGTCCTCTGCCGTTCTCATTACTCCGTACCTTTTGCAATTGCTAATAAGGGTGTTTAGTCTAGAGTATGTGTCTGACAGGGATTCACCCTCTTTCGCCTTGAAGTTGTGGTATTCATTAATGCAAATTGCTCGATTGTTCTTAAGAGTTTTCTTACCTCCTTCAATCTGTTTTTCTAATTCTGCCCAAATATCCATGGACAATTGACATTGATCGATACATTTGAAGATTTCGTGAGGTATTGCCATGATTAACAACCGTTTGCATTTGCTGCCCAAATCAACCAATATCTTGTCCTCATCACTCAAGTTAGCAACAGGTCTTGGCTAGTAATGTTCAAGAATTTCAGGGGTTGTGCCAGTAGCAGGAACTCTTGGAATTAAGTTCATTGGCACATAAGGAGGATTGTAGAGAAATTCACATATCCTTGGGTGAATTCCCTCCAAAAAGTTAATCATTCGCACCTTCCATTGCGGATACTCCTCATGACTAAGTGTGGGAGGTTTTGATTGAGAACCAGTGCTCATGAACGAGGTATTGGCCAAGTTTGCCATTGAAATTAGAAGGAGAAAAATATGAATAAGATGAAACTGATTTAATCGAGTGAAACAGGGTAAAATGAAGAAGACTGGTGTTCTATAAAATGCAGATTAATACCAAAAACAGAATTAATCGAATGAGAATTCAATTCCTGCTCTGATACCAATTGTTAGGACCTGTAAATTCAGCTTTGGTATTTGAACTCTTACTCTGAATGATCTCTAGGAAGATTACAGTGCAGCGGAAACAATGATAAGAACAAAACAGAGTAATTAACCAAGAACACACAGATTAATATGAAGAAGATGAACGCAATAGAATAGCTTCAAAGGTTTTTCAATTGATTGAAAATATAGACGATTACAATACGGAAGCACACTGAATACAAAGGCTTAAGCTGCTATTTATACTAGACCCTAACGACCTTACTGACATGATCTAGAAAGTGAAATCATCTAAGTCGTCCAAATAAAGTCTATTAAAATCTAGTCACGTGAGAAGCACATGCAGCTAACAACCTTTGAAAAACAGTAGAACAGGATCTTCACAGAAGACTAATCCGCAGACCCTTTGTGAGCCATCTCAGAGGCTCTGCTGTAGTAGACTTGTATGATCTTATTGTCAGAGGACCATTTTCCAAAACCTCTGTGAGAGACATCAGAGATTCTATTGAACTTTACTTGCACAATGAAACAACTTCTGTTGCTAGTCCTCTGATGTCTTCTGTGGAAGATACCCTTCTGTCAACACTTGCAGAATACTTTTTCATACTTTTACATGATGTAAATATTACAGCTAACAATGAGAAAGATTATGATGACTTGTTATTATTGATGTGATATTAAAATGTGAAAGATAAAGATAATGTGCATGTGATTTTATTCTCACTTGCACAAGATGTATATTGCATGTCATGATGAGATTTGCAGTAATAAGTGAGTATTGCAATAAAAGGTATGTAACTAGTATGACTCAGCAAGGTTCGTCCACCGTACAAGGTGGGTTAGACATGAAAGGAGGGCTTGCAATTACAAGGTCTTAAGGTTCTCCTCCATAGAATATGTCTCGGTAAGGTTTGTCTACCACACGGAATGGGTTGGACACGAAAGGAGGGCTTGCAATTCCAAGGCCTTAGAGTCCTCCTGTAACACTCCCAAACACCACATTTGCATATAACACATATTTCCTTACATAGAAATAGAAAATACACCACAATGGTCCCATTAGTACAAAGATTCTTATATATACAAAATCTACATATGAAAAATTCCAAAATAAAATCCTATACTATTACATGTATAACAACATGTATTTTCCAAAATAAACAATCTCATGCAGATCTTCAAAAGCAGTTATCAGATTAGAAAAAATATTTCCATTTCCCCTTATTATCCCTGGACCCCACAGTTCCTGCATTGCATATTTTAAAAAATAGAAAATGAGGGTTAGACCAGAAGGGTCTAGTGAGTAAATCCCTTCTTTGCATATGCAGGGTGTTAAACATCAAAAATATGATAAAATAACTTTGCTCAGAAATGTCTGCATTACAACCAAACAATGCAACTCTCAATATGATGAATGATAGGATAAACTTATTAGTATCAGTTCTTGATATAAATGCATTTGCTTAAAGATCCGATATTCCAATACGAGATTAATATTGCGGCTAAAATCTTTTTGATTCAACAGACTAAAACATCTCCTTTAAAAGATCAGACTTCCTCTCTATGCATTATAAATCTTAATGAAAAGATTTTAGGCAATACTGGCCTTTTATGACAAACCATTTTTCCCTTCTCAATAACATCTAAATCATTGTTTCTAATAGGAATAATATCTCTAATTCATCAGGTCACAAAGAAATGATGATTCAAAGTTATTAAATCCAATTAATAATAATAATAATAATAAGAGTTATAATAATATCCATATATGACAATGTCTCCCTTATTCCAAGTACATCTCTCCTTGATATACCACTCTTATTCATTCATCAAAAACAGGGCTACTTATCAGAACAGACAAAAGTCACCACGTCTGAAAGTACACATTCCCAATTCCAAGCCAATACAAACAAAAGTCACCACGTCTGGGGGAACTACATCTTAAAACAAGTTTCATACCAAAACAGACATACGTCAACACGCTTGATAGAAACAGTTTTAAAAAAAATCCAATTCCATACCAAAATAGACATACGTCACCACGCTTGGTAGGAATGTTTTCACAAAATCCGGTTTCATACCAAAACAGACATACATCACCACGCTTAGTAGGAACTTATCTTTTTATTTAAAAAGATATAAAAATATTCCTTTTTACCATATCATAATTAAATCAAATTATTAAAATTCCAAGGATTCACAACACTTGTAATTCAACACCAAGTATAGACATCATGACAAGTTATCCGGACAACACTATCCCTAGTCTGATTTATTAATCCGGTCAACATACTCTTGTCCGATTTATCAATCCGGACAACATAAACAAGTCCGATCAAAACTAAACCGGTTAACCTTTGATCGATTAATAGCTAATCCGCATAATACTTGATCGAATTCCTACTTCTCCGCTTAACCCTTATCTGGTTTACATAATTAAAATTCCACTAACTCATTAAATCGCACAATACTATGTTCGATTTCCAACTATATTGGACAACACTATGTCCGATTTACCATGACCCGGCCACCCCTTTGTCTGATTTAGTACCCAAATCGCACAACACTTGATAATCATATGCAATTTTATCAAAATCAATAACCAAACTTTATATAAAAGAAAATTTAGAAATCACTCACCTTAAAGTGTTTTGAATTTATATAAAGAAAATTTATATAAAAGTAAAAACTCAGTTTTGAAGAAGATGAAAAAGCCAATTTGAATCCAAACTTGATCTCTGAACAGTATTCTCTCTAAATCCTCCCAAAACTCCAAATGAGGCAAGAAACCTTGCCTCATACCCAAAATCTACTTTTATACTTTCCTTTTTAGGAAAGTCGGCCATCCAGGCCTTTATCCACATGCATGCATACATAAATCAAAAACCCCCATGTATGTATATAAAAATCCATGCACACACATGCACATATTAAATATCGTGCATATAGGTATATAATCATAAAAATCACATACACTTCCACATATATTTTTGACATCATGCATATATATATATATATAAATCATATGCACATGCACCCACATATTATGCATATATTCCCATGCTTAAAATACACATACTCACATATTCAACTCATGTAAGCATGTATTCATATAAATAATTAATTCACATAATAGATACCTCTCCATTGAATACGCCTTGGCAAGGTTCATCTACGGTACGGGATGGGTTGGACATGAAAGGAGGGCTTACAATTCCAAGGTCTTGGAGTCCTCGTCCATAGATACACCACATACGCAAAGAAAACTGATGAGCAGAGACCTCACTTGAAAGATAATAATTAAAATATGCTAAAACACTATTATGTGTGCATGTTTATCATGAAAACATATTGTATTCACTAAGATTTTAGCTTATTGATAGGAAAGATTACACCCTCCTAATTCTAACCGCAGTATACAGTGTCGGATCAAGAAATAATTACAATAAGTACGAGTATTTAACCAAGGGAACTAGGTATCAAGTAACACAATGACTATAACTACTATTAAATGAACAGTCCAAATTGATTGACTGGTTGAATAATTAATTAACTAATTAAAGTAAAGAAAGTTTTGAAGAACTTTAGAGAATGAAAGGTTGAAAATTTTATTGGAAGAAAAGTGTTGATCTCAGGTCTCTCAATAACACTAATAATCTAGTTAATAATAACCAAATTATAGTGATTTAATGAACAAAATGAAGAACACTCAAGAAGAAATTATGAACAATTAAGAACAATCTTGAGCGTCAAAGATTTCACTTTGTATATAAGAAAAACATAAAGCTACTCTTTTTACAATAGGCCTAATCACCTATTTATACAAATTAGCTAATAAAAATATAACTATCTAATGAGACATTTTAGATAATCTTCTATTAACATATAACGTTTATCTACTCTATGGACAAGCTTTAATATTAGAGATAAACTAGAAGTCTAGCTGTCGACTTGTCATCTCCAGCTGTCATTCATAATGTGATAAATCATCCTTATCTTTAAATCTTCATTGCATGCTTCTAGATGATTTGCTGGAGAATTCTCAAAGTGTTGATGACCAGAGGATCGATGAGAATGCTCTTTCCATCGCATCCCAGGTCGTCCATCGGTCCTCTGGTTGTACTCCAGACTTAGCCGTTTCTGCCTTGATGTCTTCATCGGTCTTCTGGTTCTTCATCACTTATTGTTTTTCATTAATTTTTACAATATAAATTATGGGGTTTAACAATCTCCCCCTAAGTAATGAAAAAACAAACATATACTCAGTGGCGGACGTAGAAAAATATATCGTAGGGGGCACTATACTCCAACCAATTAGCATATTGATCAAACCAAGTCGGACAAAAGCTTCTTCCTTTACTCCCGACAAATTTTTTTGGAAATGCATGACCCCGTGGTTGACAAAATTAACCTAATCTAAAGCATTTACCATTTACCAAATCACCAATAAGCAAAAA
>NW_020204590.1:6102-10903 GCF_001531365.2 Cynara cardunculus var. scolymus
TTTACCATTTACCAAATCACCAATTTTGTAAATTAATAACAATAACAAGATAAATACCTAAAGTAAAACATTTACCAATTACCACAAAATTAACCTAAAATACCTAAAGTAAAGCATTTACCAATAACCAATTACAACAAAATTAACCAACAAAATTAACCTAAAATACTTAACCTAAAGCATTTACCAATTACCAATTTACCACAAAATTAACCTAAAATCATTTACCAATTATCAATTACCACAAATCCACAATATAAAAATTAACCTAAAATACTAGACGAAATTGAAATTGGAAATTATAATTTTAGTTGTTTAGTGTTTACCCAAGAGATGAATGAAGAGAAGTCTAGAAGAAGAGCCTCTGGGCTCTGCGCCTTTGTCGACTGCTTAGGGCCCAAGAAGTAGAAAGCTTGCACTGTTGCTGACTTGCTGTGTTGCACATAGCCACACAGTCGGACCGGTGAGAGGCGGTGCAGGCGAGGCGGCAGCACAGCGCATAGCGGCACAGCGCAGCGGCACGGCACAGCGCACAGCATCGTAGTCACAGATGGCAGATTCGAAGTCGCAGTCGCTAGACCTAGACGCCTCACGCCTAGACACACGGTATTCAATTTCAGGTATGTCTTCACAGCTTCACTCTTCTTCACTCCCTTCGGCCTTCATTCACAATCACAATTCACAGATTCACAACTCATTTCTTGGTCTTGGGCTCTTGGCTGAAGAGGGAGGGGCCTCCTACCTCATCTTATTGGGGGCCCAATTACACCAAATCTCAAAATACAAGTAAAAAAAAATTTGGGCTTTCATATAAGATTTTTGTTGGGGGCCCAGGACCCCAACCCCTTCTTACTGCGTCCGCCCCTGCATATACTAATCTAGAAACATTTGTGATGAACACATACTAATCTAATAGAAAAACATCATATTCCAAATTTTCATTGGATGATGAAATTCTTACAAAACTGGAATCAAAATACATCAAGGAAAAATAAAAATTCAACTCATCACGAGCTACCTGAATATATTTCTCTGAAGCGCAGGAGCAGTCTTCGATATGCGATGACTGTCGATATCTCGTGAATGAGTCGACTCCCTTCTTCTCTTGGCACGTAGTGTCTACCCAGTCTCTCTCGAATGACTTTCTAAAACCATTCAAGTGTATCCGATGAATACTTAAAGGCCTCAGTCAGTCTAAAGAACTTTTTAACCCCGAACTCATTTTTGTAAACAAGTCCAAGTTCGGGTTGAGTCAGAATTGAGGCAGATCGTTTCTCCTGCAGGCCTTGAAAGTCTTTGTTTGGAGGGGTGCAGGAGAGTCTTTTAATGCCTAGCCGAAGAGCTATTTCAAAATCGCTCTTGGCTCTGTGGTTCACCAGGGTTTCCATCATCTTTACCACCGCTCGGTTTGCCATTCCATATATGATGTCGTGGCCTTGTCTCTGAGCCGTATATGCATATAATTCAATCAAGTCATATGGGTTGAGGTTGATGAGGTCGTTCTCGTTGAATACACAAACTTGCCCATGTGCTCTCTCCATAGTGAACTCGATGTATCGGATGGCCCAGTTGGCAAATGTCCTTATTTTCAGATCAACGACCCTCCTTATCCCATCATTCAAAAAGAAAGCCTGGGGTGCTTGAGTGGTTTGTCTAATGAATCTATGGTGTATGAGGTCCATGGACTCAGGCGATAAGATTGGAGGGTTTATGGTCAAACTGTCATCTCGGTCTTGTTATCAGTTCCCTGGGCGGCAAATCAGGACGTCTCCGTATTGCCTCCATGCTCTGTATAATTTCGTCAACCAAGCTCTGAGGAGGTTGCCTTGATGAAGAGGGCGTATCTGCATGCACCATGGGTGTTTGGGTTAAGGGTTATGTATGGGTTGGTGTTGGTTCAGGTTGGGTTTGTTGGGGTTCATTGGGTTCGACTTGGGTGGTTTTTGGTGCATGGGATTCGGTTGGGGTTTGTGGTTGATGGGGTGATGAAGGTTGAAGTATCATTGGTTCTGGTTGTGTGGATAAGGTGAAGGGTTGAGTGGTGCGAGGTGTTGGTGAATGGGTTAATGGTAGGTTTGATGTGGGTCTTGAAGAAAGAGGTTGGTTAAGTTGTGTTGGTGGGGTGGTTGGTTCTTCACCGGTTGAAGAGCTCAACACGATGGGCTCTGGGGTTGCAGCGAAGGGAACATGTACATGTACATCTTCAGAGGGCAGAGCCTCTGGTTCCCTTGCTTGGGTTCCTTCTGTTGAGGGTGATGGTTGTGCAACGGATTCTGTTTGTTGTGCAGTCGCGGCCTCCGTTGTCTCCCCCTCATGAGGTCCAAGACCTTGATCGTCAGGGTCTTGGTCGTCATGCCTAGGCCTCTTGTGTGGGCGGCTGCTTGAGCAGAAGGCTCTGGTCCTCTTCTTCTTCTTCTTGTCTTTCCTGAAGGACATAAGATACGCCTTCAAGGCTTCTTGTCTTCTACTCGCCTCCAGTGTTTGAAGGAGAGAGGTGGTACACCTTTGTTCATCGGCCAGGTTCTGGGAGAGAACCATTGTTTGACGGGTGGCTCGATGAACAAATTTGGCACTGATCTCTTTGAAAGAAGAGACTAGCGCCCTCGACAGATCTCGCAAGTCAGCTCTTGTGGCAAACTCTATGGTGGAGGATGAGGCTGATGGTGGCATGGTGGTGGTGGTGGATGTATATGGGGGGATGGAAAGGTTGGTGATAAGGTCTCTCACCTCTGTAGTGAAAGAGGAGAAGGCTTCATCAAAGGATGGGCCTGCAGAGGGAGGTGGTGGTTGAGGAGTAGGCTGGGGGATTTGAGCGACGATAGTTGCGGGGAGTTGGGTGTGGGTGTCTTGGATGGAGGCCACTTGTTGGGTAAGATTGGCTAGGGTATCATCGATAGAGGTGGTGGTTGGTTGTGGGGTTTGGTGAGGGATTTGGAAGGTGATGGTTGTAGGTAGAGAGTGAAGGTTTTGAAGGATGGTTTGGAGTTGGGTGATAATGTAGGTAAGGTTCTCATCGGCCTCAGTTGCCTGGGCCGTGAGGGTTGCGATGGACTGGATGATGAGTTGGTTTAGTTGGGTGGCTAGGGAGGAAGTGGTGTTATGGTGTTGGGTAATGGTTTGTTGTAGCATTTGTAATCGGGTGGTATTGGCTTGCGTCTAGGTTTCGATTTGGGTGAGGTGGTGTTATAGGATTGCAAGAGATTGTTGGAGGTCAGAGGTATTGATGGAGGGTTGGTTGTCTACAATCCCTTGCATGATGAGTTTAAGGTCTTCCAAGGACCGCATCACTGTATCGACAAAGGCTTGGAACTCAGCCTTTGTGACCAGATCAGCATGGATGGTAACCCCTGCAGCAACAAATGCTGCAGGTTGTGCCTCTGCTCCTGAGGTGCCTTCTTGGCCTTGTGAGAAGGTGGGCCGTGAAGGACTTCCATCGTGTCCTTGATAGCCCTCAAGTGAGGAGCTATCTCGCGATGTTGCGACATCCGCGTCCTCTTCCTCGGCTTCAGAGGCCGAGTAAGTGAAACGAATGTATGTCCCCATTGGTAGATCAAATATCAAAGGGGGGGTTAATGAAGGGAAGATCACTCTGAACGATCATTGGGTTCAATGTTAGAAGCAACACATGCTTCTGTGTGTGTGATGGGATGTGTCGAGCCCTGAGGCGAAGGGGCTCTTATGTCTTCATCACCTCTCTGTTGAGAGAGGGGTGATGGAAAATGTGGTTCCTCGGCTGATACATCTCCAGAGGCCCGAAGAATGGCCTCTGGATGGCTGGCTGGGGTTGGGATTGGACTGGGTCGTCCTATTTCAATACCCCTTTGGCTTTGATCGCCAGGGGTAGTGGATGTGGTTGCTCTTTGGGAAATGGGTTGAGGAGTTTTATGAGTAGGGTCGGGGGAGGCACGATGAGTAGCATCATCTTCATCATCCGATGATGATGACTCATGTGCTCCCTTGCTGGATTCATGGGACGGCTCTAATTGCTCCGGGGTAGCTGCCCTCGGTTCATGGGACAGCATGGAGCGTTCATAGTTCTGGCGTATCTCAGATGTCGATGGTATGACGTTGAGCATAGCCGTGGGGAGGGGACGGTTGATGGTATAACCTTCCTTTGAGAGGGTTGGGTGATGACCATGCATCCTGTAGACGGGCGTGAACGGCTCCTCGGCTGGTAGGCCATGCTTCCTCATTTCGTCCCCGATAAAGAGGGCGAGGAAGCGAGGAAAGAGAACCGCAGGGAGAGGCATACCAGCGGCTTGGAGTTTAGACTTCTTGACCACCGCCGAAAGTATTTCATTGTAGATGAGGAAGGCGTAGTCGAGGTTCAGATTGAAGAACAGCCCGTACATGATTGTCATGATATTTATATTTCCTTGGTCCAAGGAGCCCAGTTTGCATGTAAGGGCTCTGTTCAGAATGGAGAAAAACATATTCCACATCGGTGGAAGGAATTGACGTTTGAAATTGGAGACGTTGCGTAGGTCACGGTTGTAACCTAGCATCTTCACGAACCGGAGAATGTCGTCGGTGGTTGGTGGTTCGTCAAATTGTGCAATTCCAAGTTCCTTGCGTGTGGGAATGCACAGTATCCGGGAAACCTTAGCCTGCGATATTTTGTGGGAGCAAATCATATCGTTAGGAGCGTCCATGTCCCCCATTATACCATGGCTGGCGTCATCAAACTCGCAAGTTTGCCAATACTGTTGAACGTACTTTATGGGTACGCCTGTATCAGCAAGAGTGAGAGCTGGAAGAAGAATGTTGTGTTTGAAAAATTCAATAATAATGGCAAAACGTT
>NW_020204591.1:0-1140 GCF_001531365.2 Cynara cardunculus var. scolymus
TCCCACTAAGTATCAACTCGCTGACCTTTTCACCAAGCCTCTTGATGAGACAAGATTTAATATCTTGATCAGCGAATTGGGTATGTTGAACGTTGAAGATTAACCTTCAGTTCTTCCAACATCACTCCAAAGTGAAATGATTCAGTGCTCTTTCTCTAACACTGAACTTTTGAGTAAATGTATCTTCTCTCTCAGGTATGATTACTCCTCTTTTCTAAAARCWTAAAACCATCACTGACTACTTTCTCGTTCAGTGATAAAATGTTTTAAAAGGTGATGAATGTTTTTCTTCACTCATCACATCTTTCTTAAAATTCTAAAACGATCACTGATATTTCTCTTCAGTGACCAAAACGTTTTTTAAATGCCAGTTTTAGTTACTCTCTTCACTGAAAACCTGATGTCTTAAAACCTTCACTGATTACTGATGGGTCGTGGAAACCACAAACACAAACAACAATCAGGACTAAAAGCAAGTATACAAATAGTCCCAATATCGTCTTTCAAGTAATAAAAGTGGTACAAGTACCGGATATCGTCCACAAGGATCGTAGTAAAAGTTTAAAAGAAAGTAAAGTTAAGAAAATGATTTCAGAAGGCGAATTCGAAGACTTTGATTAGAACAGAGTTAACACAATTAAAAACAGGAGATAACAGAATATAAAGCAAGCTAGGGTGTATGACTTTTAGGGTGAGATGTGAAAATTATTTCCAGTCGACCAATGCTGTCAAAATGCTACTGCATGAAACCATGCTTACAGATTGCTACAACATGCAATCAGTAACAACTATTTTCACCAATTACTTTGAAGGTATTCCTCTCGGACTTCACCAATGCACTGATATTATATCTTTCAACCCATATCTCTATGAGGTATCCAGACCAGTGAAAGTGACAAATGGTGTCTTCAAAGTATATGGATAAACAAATCTCTTTGTTAAAAATCACCCTCTCGAGTGGATTCCCATATCATTCAAGTTGACGTATTCTGAATGGTTCATCTCTGAATCCATTCCATTTTAACACTTCAGAGTGATCAACCCGTCGAGAATTAACAACTTAGAAAATACGGACAACAAATCTCTTTGTTAGCAACTCTCTCAAGTCTACTTCCCATATCATCCAAGTTGACGTGCAAA
>NW_020204591.1:1220-7486 GCF_001531365.2 Cynara cardunculus var. scolymus
TTTCAAAGTGATCAACTCGTCAAGAAGTGTCATTGGTTTTATAAAACTTGAAATGAAAAAGTAAAACATCGTTGTTACATGAAAGGGTCGACAAGATTTTGGTTTAAAAACTCACCCTTTTCGTCATACACCCGAGCTAATAAAATTAGCTACTCATGACGAAAAGTAAATGACAAAAATTATAAAGTACGGTAAATAAAGACATAATATAAATACGGAAAGTAAATATGGAATATAAATGACGGAATAATAAAAATGCGGAAAGCGTAATAAATAAATGACGGAAATAAAATGCAAGCTAGCGTAAATAAATAAAAGACGGAATATGAATAACAATAATATAAATAAAACGATTAAATAAAGCGAGTAAATGGAAAGCGATTAAAGAAATTGAAATGCCAAAAGATTTTTAATATTAAGAGAGCAACTTATTCTCCAAGTAGTTGGGAGAACTACTTGAGAGAAAAGTAGGAAAATGGAAGATGAGGTGTGTTCTAAAACTCCTCCCAACAACCCTTTTTATACTAGGGATTATATGGGGGCAAAATAGTCATTTCACACCTATCTAGTTCAAAAGCAACTAAAAAGTACAAATTACAAACTACTATTTAGGAAGGAACTACAATTAGTCTTGTTAAACATCCAGCAAATCTGATCAAAATACAGCTAATGCAACTTTAGAAGCCTTTCACATGTCTTCTGAAGTCATGTCAATCATCTCTAAGTCTCATCCATCTTCCTATCAGCCATCAGGTCATGCTACCACATTTCCACAGCATCAACCTGCTCCAATATGTCCAAAATAAGATCAATTTAGACCAAAATCCACTAAACACAGGTTCAACATTTACTTCAACATAAAAAATAGAGAAAAGAGATAAAATGACTCAAAGTTGGGATATGAAAGCAAAATAACCTATCTAAAGGAGAGTAAAAAGGTACTTTACGTACTAAATAATTAGTACATATCACACCCCCAAACTTAAACCGTTGCTTGTCCCCAAGCAACCAAAAGACAACTAAAAATGACTCGAATTTTAAAATTTTGCAAGAAAATGCAGTAAGTGCATACACATGTTGATTATGCCAAAATGCACCATATAGCTTTCATAAATCTTAAGTAAGCATATTTTAACTAACCATTAGCAAAAACCATAAGCTAGCTCTATTTGCTCTTTGTTATGCTCAACACATCATATGTCTAAGATCAATAGGTCTTTGGAAGTAACTGGTTTACTCTCATTTGGCACATATTTTCCTCTCTTTGCCTTTTCTCTCCTTTATGCATCAACTTTGAATTTTTCAATTTTTGGCACTTTGTGCTCTTTTGTTGAATGCATATACACCTGCCCCTATGGGACATTTGTGGTGTTTTAGATCTCAAATATTTCATGTAAGCTTTGTGCACTTTGTGCAATTTGATCTCCACTTTTGGCACTTTGTGCTCTTTTGCATTGTTTTGATCAATATAACCATGTTGGTACCCTCCCCCAAACTCAGACTTTTCAATGTCCTCATTGGAAGTATATAGGGGGCTGTTTATGCAATGGCTACAAGTGGCTAARATATTGGGAAAAGAACAAAGGGCCTACATCCTCTCTTAGTTGAGCATATTATGTGGATCAAAATATGTTCCCAAGCAAAACAAGCTAGTTCTAGTGATACCAAGTGATTAGAAAGTGTAACTAGACTACAAGAATTATTTTAGCTATGCAAGCATATGGTAATTATAAACATATGTGTTCTTTGCAAGAAAATAAACTAAAAAGTGTAAAAGACAATCCCAGACTCAAGTAAATCAAAACAAGTTGAAGTAAAATAAATAACCAAAGCTAAAGAGGGAATGATAGAACCTGTCCTACTACATAGGAGTAGGTGAAGTGGAGATGCTGTCCTTCAACCTCTTGCATTCCTCCTTCAATCTAGCATTCTCACCAAACAGCCTTGCATTTTCTGTCTTCAATGCCTTCAACTTCTTTCCTAGCTTCTTGACTTGAGCACTTGTCTTAGCCTCCAACTCAGCCTTTACTAACCTAAAATCTCCTCTTGTTTTCTTTTCAGCATCCCTTACTTTCTCCACAAGCTCTCCCTTCAATCTATCTATTTTGTCAAAGAATTCATTTCTTTGCTCCAACAACCTATCCATTAAACTGCTGTTTTGAGCAAGCAGGTCTTGCATCAAACACAGCATATCACCATTCCCATTCAGCTTATCCTTCTTATCCCTCAGCCTTGAAACTGCCTTCATATCAATTTTCCACTTCTCCCCTTGCTCTTTCACCATTTGATCCTCACAATACTGAGGAATACCATTCTCTACCAACAGCCGTGTGATCAAACTAGGGAAATACATTTTCCCTCTACTTCTGCCCGAACATGCCCTTACACTCCTCTCTATCACTCTCCCAAAGTTGATGGACTTACCTGTAACTAGACAATAAAGCAACAACATTCTCTCCACCGAGACTGAGTTGTCATGTGTGGTGGGAGCAATGGARTGCCTCAAGAAATTAATCCATACATTGGCATTGGCCGTAAGATTGTAGGCCTTGAAAGTCCTCAACATGTAATTCGAGTGATCATCCCAAACTGACCTTGGCTTTCCTATCTCGTCAGCCACCTCATTCAAGTCCTCTACAGTCGTATGTCTCACCATTCTGGAGTACTCAGTTTTCTTACGGGGGTCTAGGCCATAAAGCCAATTGATGGCTTTTGAATTGAACATGAAGGTCATTCCCCTAATAGATATCTTGGACGTGCTATTTGCTGCCAACTCAGCATAGATCTCTCTAATAAGAGTCAGGTTGTAAGAAGTTGGAACCATGCACATCTTTTCAATACCATGAGCCTCTACTACTTCCCTTATGAATGCAAACTCTATAATGCTTTGCCTATCAAATCCCTTGTCTGGGAATCCAACTCTGTTCTGGAACTTAGCATGCATCTTCTCAGCAGCCTTAGAACTAAACCCATTGTGGGGTCTGATTGGCCTTGGAATGGTTACTGGCCTTTGGGCCATAGCCACCCTCTTCCTTTTGGGTCTGGAGGAATGCTGCTGCGATGCTGCAGCATCAGTCTCAGAGTTTCTAGGTGACTCAATCACAGCCCTTTGAGACCGGGTCTTCTTTCTAGGTGGTTCCTCATCAACTACAGTTTTTTTCTTCTTTTTATCACAAGCCTATACCAGTCTTCTTTTCCTAGTCACTACTTCAACAGGGGGCTCTACGTCCTCTTCCCCAAAAAATTCTTCATTTAAATCGGGAATGGGATCATGAGGAGCAAACTGAGGCATATCATTCTCATCATCTGTATCTTGCCCAGAGGCAGTCAAAAGCAGAGGTGTCCTCTGTTTTTCAATAATCGTGATATTGTCAAGACTACATGCCTCACTTTCCATAAAAGTTTCCCCTGTTTGTGCCATAGAGGCAGGGTCCTCCTCTTCCTCAGAATCAGAAGTGAAGAGGCCCTCAAGGGGTGTACTATCAGATGAGGATTGTACCTTTTGAGAAGTCTCAAGTGATTCCTTGTTGGTGGTGGCCGGAGATGAAGCTGGTGTTGGGGCTTTCTTTGGAGTAGGTACTGTAGATGACTTCACCATTTCTTTGATTTTCTTCAAGGGATCTGTGAAGGGGATAATAGCAGCGGATGGAACCATTTTCAAAGGGGGAATGGCGATAGGTGCTTCTGGTAGAGTTGGTTCGACAGTGACTGGAGTGGCAGACGGTGGTAGCGATGGCGACAGTGGTGGAGATGGGGAGTCTTCATCGATAAGGAGGGTCGAAGTCTCTCCTTTTTTCTTCCTTGCAAATGGCGGTTTCTTCCCTCTCCTTGCCGGCTGTCTTCGCGAAGAAACGGGAGTTCGTACGGTAGTAGCAGCGGCAGTGGTGGGTTAGGCGGTGGCGCTGGCGACTCTTCAGCTGTATATGACGGAGGGGGGTCATGCACTGTGGCTCTCTTTATCCTTGCCATTTTGAACGTTGGAGAAGGTGGGGGAGGGAACGGTTATCGGTCGGTCATTGGAGAGAAATGGGAGGGAAAAGAGAAGAGAAGAAAAAGAGGGTTTTCTAGAAAATGAATGGGTTTTCAAAAAGGTAAGGGTGAAATGGGAAGGAAGGTGATGCTTGATGATGTCAACATTGGGAGCATGCAAGATGGATGGGAGTACTTGAGTACTTTGGCTAGGAAGCTTTCTATCTAATCTCAACCARGAGCTTTCAAACCCAAGTCATGTTTAATTAATTTTTTGACCAATGATGTTTGAGAGGTTGGTTACTTAAGTCTCATCAAGTGCCACCTATGTACCTTTCCTCTTACAAATGGGTACAAAAATCGGTTGGCATTAAAAGAGATGCCATTCCTTAAAAACAAATTTTTAAGAATGACATCATGCATTTTTACTTCAAAAATTTTCAGACTTTACCATTTTCAAAAGATTCTCCATGAAAGGTTAGGGTTTTCAGATGCTGCAGCAAGGCTTTAGATTCTTTTTGATGACTGACAAGACTGCAAAACACACGAAAATTAACGACAGTATTATTAATAATACTAACTATAAAAACAGAAACAAATATAAATATTTACAAACACAAATTTTTGGACTTATAAAAAGTCCAAAAATATGGAAKCTTTTAGCAAAGGGTAACAAAATTCGCAGAGCATAACTCTAGAATTTCTACCGGATCATGAAATAACTTCACTCTTTGACCGTTTACTTTGAACACAGAATTGTCCTCGGGATTGATTAGATCAACTGCTCCATACGGATAAACTTTATGAATGAGGAAAGGTCCAGACCAACGGGACTTGAACTTCCCCGGGAACAGTTTCAACCTAGAGTTAAACAAAAGAGCTTTCTAACCAGCTCTCAACTCCCGGTGTTGAATTCTTTTATCATGCCATTTTTTTGTTTTATCTTTATAAATCTTGGCATTTTCATAGGAAATATTCCTATGCTCCTCTAATTCACACAACTGGACTTTTCTTTTACTGGCAGCCATAACTGGGCACATATTTAATTCTTTGATGGCCCAATATGTTTTGTGTTCTAGTTCCAAAGGAAGGTGACAAGCTTTACCAAAAACAAGCTTATATGGGGACATACCAATGGGTGTTTTAAAAGCAGTCCGGTAGGCCCATAAAGYGTCATCTAATTTGAAAGCCCAATCCTTTCGGTTTGGTTTGACAACCTTTTCTAAAATTCCTTTTATTTCACGGTTTGAGAGTTCAGCTAATCCATTGGTTTGCGGGTGGTAGGCATTTGCTATTCTATGGTTATTGTTGTACTTTTCAAGAACTCCACTCAACAGGTTATTTACAAAATGGGTACCCTCATCACTAATCAGTGCTCTTGGGGTACCAAACCTTGTAAAAATCTATTTTTGAAGAAATTTAACCACAGTTTTTGCATCATTAGTAACACAAGCCATAGCCTCTACCCATTTAGAAACATAATCAACAGCCACTAGAATGTATTGATAATGATTTGATGGGAGAAATGGTCCCATGAAGTCTATCCCCCATACATCAAACAACTCTACTTCTAAGATCCCATTAAGTGGCATCTCATTCCTTTTGGAAATGGATCCACTTCTTTGACACTCATTGCATCTTTGTGCAAAATTGTGGGAATCTTTGAAGAGAGTAGGCCAATAAAAWCCAGATTGTAAWACTTTAGCAGCTGTTCTTTGGCCTCCAAAGTGTCCTCCATATGCTGCTTGGTGGCACTGCTGCAGAATTGCTGCCACTTCAGTTTCAGGGATGCACCTTCTCAAGATTTGATCTGCACTTATCTTAAACAAGTAAGGGTCATCCCAAAGGTAAGTTTTAGTATCATTGAGAAACTTTTTGAACATATGGCCAGAAATATCAGAAGGTCTAATTCCACAAGCCAAATAGTTTGCTATGTCGGCAAACCATGGTGGCTTTGATTCTAACACAAGAATTCTTTCATCGGGGAATGTTTCAACAATCTCTCCTTCTCCTAGGGTCTCCCTAGGCTTCTCTAATCTTGACAAATGGTCTGTAACTTGGTTGTCAACTCCTTTCCTATCCACTATCTCAAGGTCAAACTCTTGTAACAACAAAACCCATCTTATTAACCTAGGTTTAGCATCTTTTTTGGAAATCAAGTACTTGATGGCAGCATGGTTAGTGTGAACAATGACCTCTGTTCCCATCAAATATGATCTATATCTCTCAAAAGCAAAAACCACAGCTAAAAGTTCTTTTTCAGTTGTTGTGTAGTTAAGTTGTGCTTCATTCAAGGT
>NW_020204591.1:7561-8967 GCF_001531365.2 Cynara cardunculus var. scolymus
CGGTTACTAAAGCTTTCTTTAAAGTGTTGAATGCATTTCTACATTCCACCGTATAATCAAATTTCTGATCATGTTGCAAAAGTAAACACAAAGGTTTTGAGATTTTTGAAAAGTCTTTTATAAACCTTCGGTAAAACCCAGGATGACCAAGAAAACTTCGTATTCCCTTGACAGCAGTTGGTTCAGGTTGTTTTTCAATGATTTCAAGTTTAGCTTTGTCTACCTCAACTCCTCTTTTGGAAATCAAATGGCCTAAAACGATTCCTTTTTTTACCATGAAATGACACTTTTCCCAATTGAGAACCAGATCAGTCTCTTCACATCTTTCAAGACTCCTTTTTTAGATTTTCCAAACAATTATCAAAAGAAGAGCCATAAACTGAAAAATCATCCATAAAGATTTCTATGGATTTTTCTAGCATGTCAGAGAATATGGACATCATGCATCTTTGAAAAGTTACAGGAGCATTGCAAAGTCCAAAGGGCATTCTCCTAAAGGCAAAAGTACCGTAGGGACATGTGAAGGTGGTCTTATCCTGATCCTCGGGTGATATGGCTATTTGGTTATATCCGGAGTATCCATCCAAAAAGCAGTAATACTCTTTTCCAGCCAACCTGTCTAACATTTGATCAATAAAAGGTAAGGGAAAATGGACCTTTTTGGTGGCTTTGTTTAGCCTTCGGTAGTCCATACATATCCTCCAACCAGACACTATTCTTGTGGGGATGAGTTCATTTTTGTCATTGGTGACAACAGTAAACCCTCCCTTCTTTGGGACACACTGGATTGGACTAACCCAGGAACTACCGGCTATTGGAAAAATTATTCCGGCGTCTAGCCATTTCAAAATTTCCTTCTTCACTACTTCTTTCATGCCCGGGTTCAATCTTCTTTGAGGCTCTATAGATTTGAAGTTCTTTTCATCTAGGATGATCTTATGTTGACATATAGAAGGACTAATCCCCTTAAGGTCAGCAATGGTCCATCCTATGGCTTTGGTGTGCAACTTCAACATATCTATAAGCTTCTTTTCTTTATGAAAATCTAGGGTGGATGATATGATGACAGGTAATTTACCTTCCTCTCCTAGATATGCATACTTCAAGTGAGATGGGAGTTGCTTTAATTCCAGATCAGGTGGTRAAATTACAGATGGGGTAAAATTCCTAAGCTCACTATTGTCCAACAACTCAAATGCTGCAGCATCAGATGGGACATCACTTTCTAAATCCTCAACAGTATCATCACTTATTTCAACATTATCCTCCTCCTCTATCTTACAGGCCTCCTTAACTCCTTCCTCATAACACATTGTCTCAACCTCAGTAACTCCTGAGCATTCCTCTAAGTAGTCAGGGTACTTTAAGGAATTAAAGACATTGAATGTGACTTTCTGATCTTGGAG
>NW_020204591.1:9530-10840 GCF_001531365.2 Cynara cardunculus var. scolymus
TGATCTCTCCCATCACTGTCGTATCACTGATACCTTCCCCAATCACTTCAGTGACCCAAATCACTGAAAGTGTAGATATCAGCGCCGCCACCACTGAACACCCACGTCTTTTCTCAACCATTTTCTCTTCTCCTTCTTCCTAAGTCTTTACACATGTCGATGATGTATCAGCGACTGTCCTTCATGATACTGAGACACTCACCACAGGACCTGAGGTTGCTCCTCTCGATGCTCCTCAGCATACGGATGTCCATCCTCTCGAGGACATCTTTTCACATGCCAGTGACAATCCTTTAGATGTCACTGAAGGCCCCTCAGGTATTCCATCTTCCTACCCCTTCATTTCTTCTAACCTTAAGCCTTTAGCTCATACTTCTTCTTTTGCAGGTCCTTCTTTGATGCAGCAGCCTGCTGCTCATGAAGGTGGAAGAGATACTAGAGAAAGAGAGAAAGATGATGGAGGAGATGAGGATGTCGATGATGACTATGATATGGCATCTGACATCAAGCTTCTCCTTCCAGCCGTTGATACTGTCCTCTCYAAGGTTAACAAAGTTCACCAAGAGATGCCCCGCCAAGGCGATCTTGATGCGAACTTCCTAGCTCTTTAGGCGGACGTTCAAGAAGTTCAGAGTCAGCTCCAGACTCTCCAAGAAGCTGTTCACGCCAACAATGACACCATTGCTGTTCTTCACAGTAGGGCTGACGATGCTCAGGCGGTTGCTGATCAGCAACTTGGACTTCTTCAGCAAATACTAGAKGTTGTCCGTCAACCAGCTCCAGTGAGTGCACCCTCCTTCTCTGCCGATGATCACGCTCAGCTCTCTCAAACGCGTAAGGCAACGATAACACTAGTCAATGCTTTGCAAAGGCTGGAAGATTCCATGGTTCTCCAGCGTCAGCGCTTGGACGAACTCTCTGGCCAATTCTCTCTAGTTTTAGCCAGAGAGGGGGAGATGAGGTCCAACACTGGTGGATCATCCGATGCTGCTCCTATGACTTCTCAGGCCATTGGTCCAGTATCAGCTTCAGTTGTAGTTGAAGCCGAGGCTCTCGAAGCTGAAGCAGTTGCTGCTCCTGTAGTCACGTCCACCGAAGCTACTCTAGCTGAGGTTGATGAAACCATCCCTAGGGATGATGTCCATACCATCACTGCTGTTGGTGATGATGATGATGTTGATAAGGATGAAGAAGATGATGATAAAGACGATGATGAACCTGTCATTCCATACACCAGAGATGATCTAGATGGTGACGACGACGATGATGATGAAGATGACTTTACCATCAAGTTCCAGAAGCCATCAACC
>NW_020204592.1:0-1572 GCF_001531365.2 Cynara cardunculus var. scolymus
TATAGACTTACCTGAAAAAGGAAGAGTTGTGATTTATGGAGATCGGCAGGATCGTTACTCTAGCCTAATTTCAGTTCTAAAGGCTAGGAACTATGTACAGAAAGGATATGTTAGTTTTCTTGCATATGCTATAGATATGAAGAAAGAGAAAGGAAACATCGAGGATATTCCAGTCGTAAGGGAATTTCCTGAAGTATTTCCAGAAGATTTAATAAGTTTACCTCCAGACCGAATGATAGAATTTCATATTGAATTAATTCCTGGAGCAACACATGTTGCGCGTGCACCATGTAGATTAGCTCCTTCTGAGTTAAAGGATTTAATGTCTCAATTGAAAGAATTGTTAGATAAAGGTTTTATCCGACCAAGTACATCCCCGTGGGGTGCGCCGGTGCTTTTTGTGAAAAAGAAGGATGAATCAATGAGGATGTGCATTGAYTACCGGGAGTTGAATAAACTGACAATCAAGAATAAGTATCCTCTCCCAAGAATTGATGATTTGTTTGATCAATTGGTTGGGGCTACTTATTTTTCAAAGATTGATTTGCGGTCTGGTTATCATCAATTGAAAATTCGGAATGAAGATGTGTCGAAAACAGCATTCCGTACAAGTTATGGCCATTATGAATTTCTGGTTATGCCATTTGGATTCACAAATGCACCTGCAGCCTTTATGAACATGGTGAATAGGGTGTGTCGTCCCTATCTTGATAAATTTGTGATTGTTTTCATTGATGATATTCTGATATATTCTCGATCGGAAGAAGAACATGCACATCATTTGAGATTACTTCTGGAATTGTTGAAACAAGAGAAATTGTATGCCAGAATGTCAAAATGTGAATTTTAGCCGCGAGAAGTTCAGTTTTTGGGGCATGTTATCTCAAAAGAAGGGATTAAAGTAGATTCACTCAAGATTAAAGCTATTGAAAAATGGGAAGCTCAAAAGACTCCAACTGAAGTCAGAAGTTTTCTTGGATTGGCTGGGTATTATCGTAAGTTTATACAGGATTTCTCTCGTATAGCTATTCCATTAACGAAGTTGACCAAGAAGAATGTGAAATATAAGTGGGATGAAGCACAAGCTCATGTTTTTCAAATATTAAAAGATAAGTTATGCAGTGCACAAATTCTATCTTTGCCAGATGGAATGGAAGATTTTGTGGTATATAGTGATGCTTCAAAGATGGGTTTGGGTTATGTACTAATGCAACGTGGAAAGGTAATAGCTTATGCTTCTAGGCAGTTAAAAGATCATGAATGGCAGTATCCTACTCACGATATGAAATTAGAGGCAGTAGTATTTGCTTTGAAGATATGGAGACATTATTTGTATGGAACGAAATGCCAAATCTTCACAGATCATAAGAGCTTGCAACATTTGTTCCATCAAAAGGATCTGAATATGCGTCAGAGAAGATGGTTGGAATTGGTAAGTGATTATGATTGTGAAATTTTGTATCATCCAGGAAAGGCAAATGTAGTGGCCGATGCGTTAAGTCGACAAGAGAAAAGTGGAACTATCAAAGCTATAGCTTTACGAGTTGAATTGATACCCAGTATTCAGGAAGA
>NW_020204592.1:2417-4810 GCF_001531365.2 Cynara cardunculus var. scolymus
GCCGATTGAATTCCAAGAAGGTGATAGAGTGATGTTAAAGGTATCTCCTTGGAAAGGAGTGGTACGTTTTGGAAAAAGAGGAAAATTAAGTCCAAGATATATTGGACCATTCACTATTATTGGAAGGGTTGGGGAAGTGGCATACAAATTAGAACTTCCTTTGGAATTAAGTGGAATTCATGACACGTTTCATATGTCAAATTTGAGAAAGTGTTTAATAAGTCAAGATGTGGTAGTACCATTACCTGAGATTAAGGTAGATAAGAGATTATGCGTTGAAGAAACCCCTGAACAGATTATTGACTACAAAGTAAAGAAGTTACGAAACAAAGAGATTGGGTTAGTAAAGGTTCAATGGCATTATCATAAGGGATCAGATGTAACTAGGGAATCAGAATCAGAGATGCGGATGAAATACCCATACCTTTTTGTTTAAATGGAATTCCGAGACGGAATTCTTTTAAGGAGGGAATGTTGTAATATTCAGCTTTCATAATTTTTGGTTTTAGATTTAGAAATTTGTATATATATTAGATGTGTGTGTGTGTGCATGTGAGTAATTGTTTTAATATTTAAGTGGATGGCGGTTTATGCACTTGTTATAAATAGCAAGTGCATATGAGATTTAAAGACTTACTGAGATTCTGGAGTACAAGTCTTTTGAGAGAGTGCAGACTGGTTCAAATCCATTCAACATCTTTTGGTAAGGTGAGTGTATTAAAGCTTGGAGTATAAAATTGTTTGCATACAATTCAGCAGTTGTTAGAACTAGTTATTTATGATTTATATTTCATATTGTGCGGATATTTCCTTAAATCGTCCATGTGATGACCGGATTGATATCCGGACAATTTCATCCGGATTATAAACCGCTCAAGTGTTGTCCGGATCTTATCTAAATCAGACAAGGGTTGGACGATGTATTGTCCGGATTGCTTTAAATCGGTCAAGGGTTGGACGATGTATTGTCCGGACTATTTTAATCGGTTAAATTGTGAGCGGGGTATTGTCTGGACTTTATATCCGGACAAAGATATTAACTTAATTCTAAGTGTTAACCGGACAAAACGTATACGAGGTGCTGTCCGGATTGTTGATCGGAGAAGATGGTTACTCTTGATATTCTTAGTGTTTGTCCGGATTACATATCCGGACAAGGTTGATCGGACTTCAAATCCGGTTAATGTGTTGAAATGTTTTAAGATGTAATCGCGGTGTAACCACGAGAGAGATGTAATGGCGGTGTAACCGCGATAGAGAAATGTAATGGCGGTGTAACCGCGAGAGAGATATATAATGGTGGTGTAACCACGAGAGAGATGTAATGTCGGTGTAACCGCGAGAGAGATGTAATGGCGGTGTAACCGCGAGAGATATGTAATGGCGGTGTAACCGCGAGAGATGATTTGGCGGTGTAACTGCGAGAGAGATGTAATGGTGGTGTAACCACGAGAGAGTTGTAATGGCGGTGTAACCGCGAGAGAGATGTAATGGCGGTGTAACCGCGAGAGAGAAATGTAATGGCGGTGTAACCACAAGAGAGAAATGTAATGGCGGTGTAACCGCGAGAGAGAAATGAAATGGCAGTGTAACCGCGAAAGACATAAATAAGTTTATATATCAGAACAGGTTTGATTCTAAACTGATTGTTTGGAAAGTATGTTGTTTGTTTGAGATTTATACACTCACTAGACCTTTTTGGTCTAACGCTTAGCTGTTAGACTAACCTGTTTTGCAGGTCATCATACCTCGCAAGATAAAGGCAAGGGAAAAGTTTAGAATGAATGACATTTTTTTTGTCCCTAAAATCACTGATCAATCTTCAATTTACTTCACAACAATGGCAGATTAAGATATTGCATTCAACAACATCAAGAACATTGAGAGACAAAGTCAATCTTTACAATTCTTGTCAAACCTCTCTTTACGTATTGTATTTACAAATAAGCTCTCCTACCTCTAATTACAAAGACAAACCATATTTATGGTCAAACCTACTAAACATAATCAAAGTCAAACTCCTATAAGAAAAGTCAAACACGCTGACTTTTACAATTATAGACTATATTTAACTTTCAAGACGAATACAATTAATACTGATTTTTCAGTCCTAACATTCTCCCCCTTTGTATTCAGACTTGAAAGAAAATTCTGCACTTTGAGTCCTTGTTTGAACTTTGAAACTTTAAGCACAAAATGTCATCTTCAAAAGAAATCTTYAACTTGTARTCTTCAAGCAATCAACTGTTGAGATAGATCTTCTAGCATTCTCCCCCTCGAATGTAGAATCACRGTGATCTTCTCTTTTGACAAAGTARAAYAGATTCAAMAACGATCTTTAGAAACACTGTACAAGATGTGATCTTCAAAGGATCTTCAGAATTAATCTTCAG
>NW_020204592.1:5250-10596 GCF_001531365.2 Cynara cardunculus var. scolymus
CTGTGTGGACTACACAAATTTATCAGACTCAATATGTGATCAAAAAGACTTAAAGGGGGGACATATATCCTTCTGATTCAATATCAACTTTCTCCAAATGAGAAATTGATAGATGATGAGCTGCGTGCCCCAAATGTTATTGAAACATTTATCTGTTGAGAGATAAATGAGTAGTTGGTGGGGTTGGGACAAGAATTGGCCTGGGCTTTGCCTTTTTCAATATTAGTCTACAAAGAATCGAGAACTAATAGATTATGTGGTATGCCCGGATTATGTAAGTTTGGAACAGGATTTTCATATTCTTTTAATCCTGACACAACTCTCGTCAATTCTTTTAGCTCACAACAGCTACCCCTCTCTTTTTCATTTTAGTCTCATCACACATACCCTCTTTGATTTAAGCTCACTCAGATATGGTTGTTCTCTTGGGTAGGTCTGTCGGTTTTGACATTCCATAGAGGTATTTCTGATAAGCACTCAGTCCCTTCTAAAATATTGCGTTGATCAAAAATATTATTTCATTAAAGCACAATGATCAGATAAAAAATTGATCAAGTAATTTGGCTTTAAGCACGATCAATAAAGAATGATGCGACAACAATTCGATTATTCGATATGTATTAGAGAAATGAATGAAGATCTGTAAGAACAAGTTTACAGATTCTGATATTAAAAAAAATGAATGAATGTGTATCAGTCAAAGAAAAACAATATCAGAAAACAATCTTGAATACAAACGAGTGTATTATCACCGAAAAAGATTTCCATAGAAGAGACGTGATAATAACAGTTTGAAGAATAGCTGAGAAAGGTATTGGAGTTATGTACGACGAGAAATTACGCAAGTAAAATCTCAAGAAATACCTGTTCAGAAAATGTACTCGTTACAGAAAAAAATCATTATCCAAAACCATTTATTGGACTTTCTAGGAAACTCCCCCTAGAAAGTAGATTAAAGTAATGAATCATTTAAGCTCAAAATTTAAAAAGAAAACATTTTAAGTACGGGTTCTAAACTGAGTGTTTAGAAACCACACTCGGTAAAGCACGGGTTCTGAACTGAAGTGTTCAGAAGCCTTAAAAAAATAAAAAGTTAAAAAAAAAAACTCCTATAAGAAAAGTCAAACACGCTGACTTTTACAATTATAGACTATATTTAACTTTCAAAACGAATACAATTAATACTGATTTTTCAGTCCTAACACATTTAGTTATTCAAAAGGTATTTTAAGAAAGTTTTTTTTATCTGTATTTTGTAAACAATGTTACATTTGGTGTTATAAGTATGATGATGTGAATTATCTGTACATGGAATATGTGGGTTGTTACACCCTCGAAGAGATCATCTAGCTCTTGTTCTCCTTCTGAAGACACATAAGAAGTAGATGGTGAAGTAACATGAGTTTCAGAAAGAGTTGTACCTTCAGTATTGGTGACTTCATGTTCTTCATCGGCTCTGGAAAAGGGTTTTGCAATTCGTACTTGTCCAGAGTCTACTTCATCTCTGAAGATGTCTTCAAACAAATGAGCTAACTCTAATTCATTGGGTTTGTCAAGTGATGAATCAGAGGTTCTCTGTTGAAGTCTGAGTCCTGAACAACTGTGTCCAGAAGTCATTGCTGAAGAATCATCAAAGGACACGTTGATTCTTTTGATGACGATCCTTGTCCTTTTGATGAAAACTCTATAGGCCTTGGCGGTTTGAGAATAGCCCAGAAAGATCCCTTCATCAGCTTTCTTGTCGAACTTGCCAAGATATTCCCTGTGATTGAGTACAAAACATTTGCACCCAAAGACGTTGAAATATTTGACATTAGGTCTTCTTTGATTAATGAGCTGATACAGAGTCTTCTGGAGCCTCTTGTTGATGATTGATCGGTTCTGGGTGAAGCACATAGTGGAAATGGCTTCAGCCCAGAAGGTGATGGGTAACTCCGATGAAGCAAGCATGGTCCTTGCTGCTTCCACTAAGGTTCTGTTCTTTCGCTCCACTACTCCATTTTGTTGTGGAGTTCTGATTGCTGAAATTTTTTGGGAAATACCATCACTGATGAGATATTCATCGATTCTGGCATTTCTGAATTCAGTTCCATTGTCGCTTCTAACTCTGATGAGTTCGTGATGTAGAAGAACTTGGAGCCTTTTCATCACCCCGATAAGGAGTTCTGGAACGTCTGATTTGTTCTTAACGAACTCATTCCAAGTGTATCTAGAGTATTCATCAACTAGTACTAAGATGTACTTCTTTTTCCAAAGAGGCTTTGTTTAGAGATGGGCCACATAGATCTATGTGGATCATGTCCAAGGGCTTGGTGCAGGAGGTTTCTGACTTTGTTTTATGAGAGGCCCGTTTCAGCTTCCCCATCTCGCTGGCTGAGCATAGATTGTCTTTTTCGAAATTAAGATCTGGAATCCCCTTGACCAGCTTCTGTTTGGCTAGTTTCTTTAGAACGTCCAAGTTTAGATGTGAGAACTTCTGATGCCATAACCAATTTTCATCTCTCTTATGGGATTCAAGGCAGAGGGTGTCTTGTCCCACAGAGGATTAAAAATCCAGAAGATAGAGATTCCCTTCTCTCTTTGCCTTGATGATGGTTTGGTCGGGCTGTGTTTCGATGATGCAGAAACTCTTGCGAAATCTGACTTCAAGACCCTTGTCGTAGAACTGGCTTATGCTTAGTAAGTTATGCTTCAGACCTTCTACATAAGCCACTTTGCTGATGGAGAAGTTGCCTTTTATGATTGTGCCGTATCCCTTGATGATACCCTTACTGTTGTCTCCAAAAGTGACAGAGCCTCCAGATTTGTCGATGAAGGAAGATAGTTGACTTTTATCACCAGTCACGTGCCTGGAGCAACCTAAATCCATATACCTAGTTGCAAATGCTAGTCCTGCAAGACAAGTTAAGGGTTTTTAGGTACCCATTTCATAATGGGTCCACGTTGGTTAGTCGGAGATACGACCTCTCTCTTTTTATCAGCCCTCTTGGGAGTGGGCTGATTTCCATTACCCTTAGCCTTTCCAGGCTTGGGTCTGTTTGCATTCCCCTTGCCCTTAGGCTTGGGCTTTTTCATGTTTTCATTGGTTTTATCATTATAGCGATAGACGTGTTTGGAAAATATGCAGCGAGGACATGAATGTCTAACTTTCTTTTCATTCGATGAAAATGAAGAAGTAAATGCAAGGGATGAAAATCTTGTCCTAGCACCGGTTGTATTTACAAACTTCCTATGTAGTTCAGATTTTTTATTTGTGGTAGGCTTGGTATTTACTTCTTTCCTGAGGAAGGACTTCTTTTCTTCACCTGAAGGAGAAGAAAGTTTTGGTTAGAATGTTCAGAGGCAGGCCACTTCTGTTTCTGCGCGCGAGTAAACTTAATGAACTTAGATGAAGTACTTGGGCCTTCTGAGACATCATTGGCAGACTTGGTGTTACTCAGTTTTCCTTTTCCTTTCTCTGAAGTTTTCATAGATTCTGGAACATCATATTTCATTGAGGCCTTGATGTTTTAAGGCTTCTTATCCTCAATGATCTCTGATGATTCGCATACTATCTCTTCTTCAGATTCAGAGTCAAGAAAGTCTCTCGTGGATTTCTCGAAATCAAAATTGTCATGGATGTTTGTGGGAGAAATGGGTTCAGAGGTTGATGGTTGAGAGTGATCTGTTGGGGGTTCCATCGCTTATGACTTAGATAAACTTCCAATATTACTTTGATGGTTCATCGATTCATCAGATGACGGTTCCTTCCTAAGATTCACTTTCTCATCAACATCACTTGCCGATGAAGTGGATTGATAACCAGAGACTCGGGTTTAATCATAGGGTTTCCATCGGTCTCTGGTGTGGAGGCATCATTCCCTTCATTCGAGTTCTTACTTGTGCTGTTCTCGTACACCACATTTTCAAAATCCTGTCTTAAGAGGACAATTTTTCCATCGACTTTAACCCTTTTGAAATTTGCCTTGGGTTTTTGGAGAAAGTCGGGTTTTTGAATGCATCTAAGTTTGAAAGTGGATTCAAGGCTGGATTTCTTTGTTTCGATGAAAGAGTCCAACTCATTGAATCCAATCCCTTGAGTGTCCTTTTGACCGTTAAGTTTTTCGTAGACGTTTTAAGCATCTTTATACTTTCTCATCAGTAATTCATTGGTTTGAAGCTTCTGATGAAGAATCTCCCTTTCCTTTTGAAAAAAAGTCTTTGAAGGCTACTGAGTTAAGCCTCTCTGCCTCGGATTCTTTTAAGGCCTTTGCTTTCTTTTCTAAGTCCTTAGTTATTTTCTTGTTCAAATCCAGAAGTTTTTTCTTCCTCTGATTTTTTAAGTGATGCTATGCAAGTCTTTTCTTTAACAAGTTCAGCTTTTTTTCAGTTAGAAGATCAGTCTCTATTTTGTAGAAACTGACTTCTTTTTCCGCTTTGATTCTTTCAGATTTTTCAAAATTTAATATTTTCTTAAGCTTTAAGAAATCCTCTGAAAGTTTCATCACCCTTAACTCTAGCTCTGTTGGAGCATATTTGGTTTCATCAATGAAAGACTCACATACCTGTTCATTAGAATTAGAGGCGGATTCTGCATTGGACGTGGCCATGAGACAAATGAGTGCCTTGTCTTCTTCATCAGACGATGAATCAGACACCCATTTTTCTTTTTTAGCCATCAGGCTTCGCTCTTTAGGATTGTATTTATACTTGTTCTTGTAATAGTCCGCATCCTTCACCAGACGTCATCTGCACTCTTTTGAAAAATGACCGATTTTTCCGCATCTGAAGCAGCGAAGGTCATTTTTCCTTCCGTCTCTTTCTTCTCTTTCTTCTCTTTCCTCTGATGGAATTTCGTCGGCTTCCTTTCATAGGAGGGCTGGAACTTCTCCCTTCTGGAGTCTCTTTGCTCAAATGACTTTTTGATGAACTTCCTTTGGAACGGTTTTGTTATCAAGGACAGAGACTTGGTAAAGGCTTTGAGATCATCATCTGATTCGGATGTCTCGTCTTCCGATTTTGATTATACTACCAGAGCCTTCTTGCCTTTTCTCTTGTGGTCTGTGGTGGAGGTCCTTGAAACATCCTTTTCTTGTGCAGCAAGTGTTCCATAGACGTCATGAAGTGACCAGCTGTCTAAGTCTTGATTTGCTTGGAGGGACATCGACAGCTGAGTCCACTCATCGCCGAGACTCTTAAGAAATAATACATTATTTTCTTCCTTCATCCTGGAGATGTCGTTTAGACGGCATTGATTGATCAATGTGTTGAAACGATCGTATATTGTTAAACCCCATAATGCAAAATGTAAAAAGTAATGAAAAACAATAAGTGATGAAGAACCAGAAGATCGATGAAGACATCAAG
>NW_020204593.1:0-10855 GCF_001531365.2 Cynara cardunculus var. scolymus
TGTAACACCCCCAAACACCACATTTGCATATAACACATATTTCATTACATAGAAATATAATTTACATCACAAGGTCCCACTAGTACAAGGATACTTATATGTACAAAATCTACATATGAAAAATTCCAAAACACATCCTGTACTAACACATGTAATACAACATGTATCTTCAAAATAAGCAAGCTTAAACAGATCTTCAAAAGCAGATAACAGGTTAGGAAAATAATCACATTTTCCCTTTCCCTTTATTATCTCTGGACCCCGGCATTCCTGCATTACATAACTTTAAAACAGAAAATGAGGGTTAGACAAGAAGGGTCTAGTGAGTAAATCCCTTCTTTGCAAACGCAGGGTGATGAACACCAAAATGTAATAAAGTATCTTTGCTCTGAAATATTTGTAATATAATCAAATAATGCAATTCTCAATGGCATATATAATAGAGTAAATTCGAGAACCACAGTTTTATTAAATAAATACATCTGCTTAAGAATCCAACATTCTCAATATGAAACAAATATTGTGACCAAGGCTTCTTAAATCACCAAACCATTCCTTTGTAAATTTTTAAAGGAAAGTTTTAAGGCAATACTTGCCCTTTTATGACAAATCATTTTCTCCTTCTCAATAACATCTAAATTAATATTTCTAATAAGAATAATATCTCTAATTCATCAAGTCACAAAGAAATGATGATTCAAAGTTATTAAATCCAATTAGTAATAATAATAAGAGTTATAATAAGATCCACATATGACAATGCCTCCCTTATTCCAAGTACACCTCTCCTTGATATGCCACCCTTATTCCTCCATCAAAACAGGGCTATTTATGAGAACAGACAAAAGTCACCACGTCTTAAAGTACCTATTCCCAGTTCCAAGCCAAAGCATACAATAGTCACCACGTTTGGGGGAACTACCACTTAAAACAAGTTTCTTACCAAAACAGACTTACGTCACCACGATTGGTAGAAACAGTTACAAAAATCCAATTCCATTCCAAAACAGACTTATGTCACCACGCTTGGTAGGAAGGTTTCCCAAAATATAGTTTCATACCAAAACAGACTTACGTCACCATGCTTGGTAGAAACAGTTACAAAAATCCAATTCCATACCAAAACAGACTTACATCACCACGTTTGGTAGGAAGATATCTTTTTATTTAAAAAGATAAAATACCCCTTTTATAAATCCACAATTAAACCCAATAATAGACATTTTAAACTATATACATGTCTAAAATATTCAACATTTGAAAATTTATCAAATAAAAGTTACCCGGATAAGTTATCTGGATATACAATCCGGACAACACTATCCCTTCTTGTCCGATATACTAATCCGGACAAGACTTGGTTGATTTAAGACTAAATCGCATGACTCATATCCAATTTAAAACAATCCGGACAATACATGAACGATTTAAGACAATCCGGGCAATACATGATCGATTTATAACTAATCTGCACGACCCTTAAGCGATTTAAGGCTAAAGCGCACAATGCTTGGTCGTATTCATACTTCTCCGTTCAAAACCTTTGTTCGGTTTACATAGTTCAAAATTCTCACTAACACCCTAAATCGCACAAAACTTAAGCGATTTATAAATAAATCGGACACCTCCTATCCGGTTTAAGAATAATTTGGACAAGCTTTGTTCGATTTAGACTTAATCCGGTCACCCCTTGTCTGAATAAGGACCCTTAATTAAAATACTGATTTCTTTCCAATAATAAACAACATTCAAGTAAAACCAGTAACAAATTTTATGCAAAAAGGTTTAGAAATCACTCACCTTTGAAATTTAGCAATTGCAAACCCACTTTGATTCCAAATATGTAAGAAATCCGGACAGGCTTTCTCTCAAATCTCACAAGATTTTCCAAAAGAAACAGAAACTTGCTTTTCCCCATAAAACTTCTATTTATACTTTCCAAATATGGAAAGTCGGTCAATCTAACCTCAGACCATGTGCATGCATGTACATAAAGCTATCTATTCATGTATCTTAAACCCATAAACACACACACAAACACACACACACACACTTACATGCATCATATATATAAAAGCATGCATACATATGTATATAACACATATCTTGCATATAATCTATGCATGAAATACATGTACTTACGTATTTTAACCCATGCAAGCATGTATCCACATAAACATTTAATTCACATAATAAATACCTTGGGTAATAATCAGGACCCGGTTATCACATTATCCACCCCTTCAAAAGAATTCTGCCCCGAAATTCCTTTAATTAAAGAGCCATGGATAATCTACTCTCATTTATGACTCCAATTCCCTGGTTGCTTCTGGTCCTTTATGAAACTTCCACTATACTTTAACCAGACTGATTTCCTTGTTTCTCAACACTCTGATCTTTCGGTCAATCACGGCTTCTGGTGTTTCCACAAAGTTCATTTTACTGTCCAGTTTGACCTCTGGTAACGGTACAACGAGACTCGGATCAGCTAAACTCTTCCACAAATTCGATACATGGAAAGTGTTGTGAATCAGACCTAGCTCTTCTGGTAGTTCTAACTGGTAGTTCTAACTGGTATGCCATTGGCCCGATTCGTTTGCATATTTTGAATGGCCCAACATACCTTGGACTGAACTTACCCTTCTTCCCAAATCTGATGACACACTTCCATGGCGAAACTTTCAACATCACAAAATCAAAATGTATATTTTCATTAAGAACTTGTTTATATGATTCTTAAGTTTGCATAGTGGGAAAGGATGTATGCTTGGTCGTTCACGAGTTTTTCTCATCTAGTAATTTATTAAAATTCCTTAATAGCACCATCTTTGCTCTTATCCCTAAGTCGGCTGTCCCGTCTAGAGTCACTGACTTTCGTCCCATTGCTTGTTGTAATGTTCTGTATATAAATGTATTACCAAGACTATTGTGGACCACATAAAAGATCATCTCCCTGCCTTGGTGAATGAAAATCAATCTGCCTTTATCCATGGTAGGCTCATCACGAACAATGTCCTTCTTGTCTAAGAGATCATGCGTGACTATCATAAGCAACGGGGTCCTCCCCGCTATGCCTTTAATGTTGATATCCGAAAAGCTTATGATATCGTTGATTGGCATTTTCTCCACGTTGCTCTGTTCGGCTTTGGTTCCCCCCTGACTATGATTAAATGGATTACAACATGTGTTTCCACTGCCTTCTACTCGGTCAGTATTAATGGAAACCTTCATGGCTATTTCAAGGGAGGTCGGGGTCTCAGACAGGGGGTCCATCTTTCCCCTTACCTTTTCACTCTGGTTATGGAGGTTCTTAATCTCATGATCAAAATAAAAATCACGGGGATGGATACTTTTACCTATCATCGGAAATACGAGGAACAGGAGATCACCCATGCTCAGGTGCAAGATATTATTTGTAATGGTGGTTGGATGTGCCCCCATTTGAGGGATAGCTCCAACCTCATTCTTCGTGATGCTTCCCTCTGTTCTTTCCCCCACTGTCCCTTACAAACTCCTTTGGAGAGAAAGGGATGGTAGTCTTACCCCTTTTTCGGTTCATGACTTCTGGTTCTCTATTTTCCCTAATGAACCTATCACCAAGTGGCACCATATGCTCTAGTTTTTGCAAAATATTCCCAGACATGCTTTCGTTCTTTCTATTGCCATGAAGCAGCGTCTTAAGATGCATGATAAACTTTGGTTCAGAGAAGCCTTCCCTAATATGTGCTGTGGTTTTTGTCATAATGGGCCTGACTCTACCAACATCTTTTCTTTGAGTGCCTCTTCCCTAATCAGGTTTGGCACGACCTTAAACCCAAGCTAAACCTTACTTCTGTTTTCGGATGACTAGACTAAAATCATTAGAGACTTCCATCAAGCCACAAAAGGCAATGCCATCTGGTCTATTATTCACAGATTAGTGCTTGCTGGAGTTGTCTACCATGTTTAGCAGGAAATAAACGATCGTATCTTCAATAATAAAAGACAATCTTATGACATGGTGGTCAAGTGCATCTCTGATGATGTCCGGGCTAGGCTGATTAGCCTTACCATGAAACCTTCCCTGTTTTCTGTGCTAGGCTTGTCTGGAACCTTCCCTAGTGGTTGGTTCCTTTCTTCTCCCCCTCTCCCTGTGTCTCTCTCTCTCTCTATCTTTCTCTCTTCTGAGCTTGTTCCTTTCTGGTGGTCGCTTCGGTTTAGCCTCTACCAGGATGTTGTCCTTGGTTTTATTTTTCTGTGTTTTTAAAAAAAATCTTATTTATTAGTTTTTTTCTTGATTGGAGGGGCTGACCCCCCTCTTTATCAAAAAAGGTTGCGTAAATCATGATAACAAGTTTTGGGTGTGATTATCGTAGAGGGAAGCTATATGTTTTTTGTTTTAGAAGTAAAGTTTGTAATAGCTAATTTCTCTACGACTTTGTTAAAAGAAAAGATCAATATATGTCAACGTTACCGCAGTGAGAATTTTTCCAACTAGATTCGGACATCGATCAAACGTTCAGACAACATAGGAGAGTGCAAAGAATATTGTTATTTATTTTAACGAAGGTTCTAAAAATGACATGAAACATGTCGTGGCGGCGAGGTCAAGCCTCAATTCTTATGAGTTAGGACAAGGCCATAGCGTTTTTCAAGGTGTGCTCTAAGGCGGCATATATATATATATATATGTGTGTGTGTGTGTGTGTATGTGTGTCTCTGTGTGTGTGTACACAAACACACATACACCCACACTTTTATGCGTTAGTGTTTTGAATAATACTATAGAACAAATTAAATTCATATAAACTAATAAAACTAAAAAAAAGAGTAATTGATAGCAAATATATAAAATTTTTATAGAATGAGGTTCTTCTTGCTCAAAAGGGTGAGTCTCAACAGCTTATCTTAAATAAGAGGTTGAAATTCTAGAGGGCTGGGCTGGTCAATCTTATAGCCAAAAGGAGAAATATGGCTATGGTTATGAGCTAAATAATTAGACCTTAAAAGAGGTCTTTTTTCAGAGTAAATACTTCTCTGATCATCGAATTGTATATAAACAGTTCCTTCATTAGTCTGGGTGATATTTCTAAAATCACTTTGGATTATGGGATTTCTAGGAATATTCCTGGTTAAGGACCAACCTTTTGGAAAAGCTATCTCATCCCACTTAATAGATCTACAAGTAGTGATGTTAGATCTATTGAAATTTGTTTTTATAAGAATAGTCTCATTGATGTCTTTATCAACCCTTTTATGAACTTGTTCTGATATTTTTCCAGAACATATGAAAAAGCATATCAAAAACTGGATGTTATATTCTCCAACAGTTAATAACTGTAAAAGTCTTTACAATATTGAAGGGTAGAAATTCTAGAGGGTTGAGGCTGGTCAATCTTATAGCCAAAAGGAGAAATATGGCTTTGGTTATTTTTCCAGAACATATGAAAAAACATATCAAAAACTGGATGTTATATTCTCCAATAGTTAATAACTGTAAAAGTCTTTACAATATTGAAGGAAACAATATTTGCTTATTTTTTTATAGAATTCAGAGTTCCTTGGATTTGGAAATGGAAACCAATATTTGGTTACAACGATTTGATGATTCCTTGTATTAAGAGACAAGGTCTTACCAAATTCTGGGACAAATTAGATCGTGTTTGTCCAGGATCTTCAAGAGACATTGAAAGATTCCATGAAACAAGGCAAATAGTTTCTCTTTGTCTTCATTCTGACAATTGGCCGACATATTGCCAAATTTGTCAAAATCATCTTTTAAAAGCCTGATTTCTAGGCTTTGTTAAAGCATCTGCTTTTTCTTTATGACTTTTTATAAAAGTTTTTTGTTTTTGTCACAGCTGTCATACAGTTGTTTTCTTTCTTTTGCTATAAGTAGAGAGGTCTGTCTCTTTTAGTAGGAAGGAGTTTTTGGAGAGCATAGTTTCAGAGTTTTCTTTCTTCTCTTGTTTGTAAAGGTGTGCAAGTTTCTAAATAATATCAAGCAAGCCGACAGTTGGTTTGAGTTCTTGTAAGTTACTTATCCCAATCCTTTCTCGTTATTTAGTCTTATGTCAGGCTAAGTTAGGATTATGAGTTAAAACATGTTGTGAGTTTGATATATTTACAGATTTACATGGAACGGTTTATATGTTTCAATTTATAATAAGATGTTAAAATCGTTTATTTCATTGAGTATATCTCTGAGGTCTCTGAGACTGATCGTCACCCGCTGAGGCCAAGAGAGTCGTTAGGGTATTAAGATCTTGGTTTGAGACTTGAGGTTATTTAAGGAAAGAAACGATCTTCATATTTTTTAGAGAATCTGGAACATAGATGGTATCAGAGCCATGTTTTTGTGTAAATATATCAAACTCAAAAACTTGTTTTAACTCATAATCCTAACTTAGCCTGACATAAGACTAAATAATCTCCTGCTTACTAAGAGAGACAGACCTCTCTACTTATAGCAAAAGAAAGAAAACAACTGTTTGACAGCTGTGACAAAAACAAAAAACTTTTATAAGAAGTCATAAAGAAAAAGCAGATGCTTTAAAAAAGCCTAGAAATCAGGCTTTTAAAAGATGCTTTTGACAAATTTGGCAATATGTCGGCCAATTGTCAGAATGAAGACAAAGAGAAACTATTTGCCTTGTTTCATGGAATCTTTCAATGTCTCTAGAACTTCTTCTAGAGAAATAGTTATTTCTTCTGRGTCTTCAAGGCTTTGAGCGTCTTGTTGGATGTCTGAATTCATTGAAGCGTCTGATCTCGAAGGACAAGGTCCTATGTTCTGATAGAGATCCTTCTTCATGTTTTCAATGTAGAGATCAACAATTTCATCTTTTGAAAGTGTTCCAGCGTATTTCTGGGACAACTGCTGAAATGGGCTCAGAATATCCGAACTTTCTTTAGCTTGCTTCTGATCTTCAAAATCCTTTTTGAAAATCTGGATTTTCTTCGTAATGGTATCATAGAGATCAGCTCCTTCTATGATAGAAGATCCTGGACAAACACGATCTAATTTGTCCTAGTATTTGATAAGACCTTGTCTTTTAATACAAGGAATCATCAAATCGTTGTAACCAAATATTGGTTTCCATTTCCAAATCCAAGGAACTCCGAATTCTATAAAAAATAAGCAAATATTGCTTCCTTCAATATTGTAAAGACTTTTACAGTTATTATCTGTTGGAGAATATAACATCCAGTTTTTGATATGTTCTGGAAAAATATCAGAACAAGTTCCAAAAATTTTCCACCATAAGAAAAACCAATTTGGAATAGGAGTATGAAAACAATTTTCACAGAATTTTAGGAACCAAGAATGTCTTTTGTTTTCATTTTCGTATAACAAAACATTAGTAAATCCCTGGATATAGTCCCAGTAATTAAACTATAAAATCTTTTTTAAAATGCCCATCTATTAGAAGGGTTATTTTAGTAAACCATTTTTGGGATATCATCCTGCTAATGGTAGAAAGGGTTGCATTATCACAGAGAGGATTAGAATTATCATGAGCATTTGAAGAAGAAGGGATATTATCATAAGCATTATCTTTTTTGATAAAAATATAAAGCGTGCAAGATCATGATTAAATCTCTTGAATCACTACTTACTATTTTTTTCAATTTTCGACGAACTCATGTTCAACTTTTCGTGTAGCAGCCAGCAGCAGCAGCAGCATGCCAATGTTGAAATGGTGATTATTGGGTTTTATTTCAAGATAAAAGCATTGTGGAAAAAGGGATTCATCTGGAATTGGGTTATTGATTGGCTGGATTGGGTTATGAAGGTTGTCAAATCTGACGGAAGGAATGTGAGATTCCTCGTAGCCATTTTACCTGTAAAATTCATAAAATGTTAGATCAAGATAAAAAAAAATCAATGCTAATACCCGGTAACCAAAAAAAATTCAAAAAAATAAAAAAAATCTAACAAAACATAAAAAAAAAGTTAACACTAAATTTTTAAAAAAAAAATCTTAACTAAAAAAAATAAACCATCCGGATTACAAATCCGGTCAAAACCAAAAAAAAAATCTAAGACAAACAAACCGGACAACTCATACCGGTTGAGATTGACCGGAGTAAAGTCCGGTCACCTTCTCCAGTGAGAAATCCGAACAAAAAAAAACCCTAAAGATCGAAAACTTAAAAAAAAATCAAAACCTAAATCGAACACAAAACAGTCAAGATCATGAGCGATTTATCAATAGTCGATTTACACTTATAAACAGTTGAAGTATTTAGATTCAATTTAAGTCCAAAATCGATTATTGTTCATTTTAGGTTTGTATTACTTATTAAGTCCAAAATAGATGATCAAAATATACAAATCAAGTCCAAATGATATAAGATATACACCTTAGAGTCAAGGTGAAGAATCAAAGAAGAACGGGAAAAAGTTTATCGAATGAGCTTGAAGAACTTGAGCGATTTAGATGTATGGAGACGATGATGAACAATGACGAGCGATAATAGTGAAAGTAAAAAGTGAAAGGTAAAAATCGGATGAGTATATATAGGAAAGAATACGACCCTTCAACTGCTAATCCGATAAAAGGTTGTCCGGATTAAGATAAATCGAACAAAGAGTTGTCCGATTTAGACTTACTCTCATAACAAATAACAAATCGGATGATATATCGCACAAGAACCAAGCAATTTAGAACAAAATCGCTCAAAGAGACAAGTGATATAGACATAAATCGCTCAAAGGGACGAGCGATTTACACTTAGCCCTCACAAGAAAAACATCAAGCGATTTACTTAAATCGCACAACACGGCAAGCGGTTTACGCATAAACTGCTCAAAGAAGCAAGCGATTTAGACTTAACCTTACAAGAGAGAACAAATGATTTATGAAATCGAAAAACTAGCATCAAGCGATTTACTAAATCACACAACTCCTTAGCATATCTAATCTTATCCGGATAAGAGTTTATCGAATAGCCTTTTGTCCGGCTTAGCCTAAATCGAACATTGCTTTGTCCGGATATGAGATATATCGGACAAGGTGTTGTCCGGATTAGTCTAAATCGGCCAAATACTTATTCTTCTAAACTCTAAATCTTTCAAAAATTAGATATTGTACGATAACCTGTAAGAGATAATTTTAACTAGTTAGTATATACAGATATGTTTACTCCCCTCAAAATATGAATCAGTTAAAATATGAACAAAATTCCACACTCCCCCTCAAATATAGATTTCCACTATCAAAAGATTTAAAATTACATAAAAAAATGATATACTGATTTGTATTAAAAAATACAGATATTTTGAACAAATGAATTTGAATTAAACACAGTTCAATAAATTGAACTGTTTTTAAGAAAAATTCAAATTTTCAAATTTAGCATGCCTAACTTAGATACTAGAAAGCTGAAGCGTTTTTCATCTAAAGCTTTTGTAATTAAGTCGGCTAGTTGAAATTCTGTATTTACAAAATACAATTCAATAGTTTCTTTTTCTACTTGATCTTTAATAAAGTGATACCGGATATCTATATGTTTGGTCTTAGTGTGTTGAACAAGATTACAAGATATTGCTATTGCACTCTTCGAATCACAATAAATGGGAATTTTATTAAAATGAAAACCGTAGTCTCTGAGCTGTGTCTACATCCATAATACTTGAGAACAGCAGCTAGCTGCAGCTACGTATTCTACTTCAGCAGTAGAAATGGATACACAATTTTGTTTCTTTGAAGCCCAGCTTACGAGTTTATCTCCCAGAAATTGTAGATGACCCGAGGTACTTTTTCTGTCCAACATACAACCTGCGTAATCTGCATCTGAGTATGCTGTTAGTTCAAAGCTAGTACCCTTGGGATACTAGAGTCCAAGATTGGCAGTCCCTTTAAGATAACGAAAAATGCCATTAACAACACTTAAATGGGACTCATTTGGATTACCCTGATATTTGGCACAAAGATGTGTTGAAAACATAATATCCGGTCTACAAGACGTTAAATACATTAAAGAACCAATCATGCCTCTGTATGTTTTATGATCTACAGCTTTTCCAAATGGATCAGCATGTAGTTTTGTACCATGAGCCATAAGTGTTTTGCTAGATGAACAATTTTCCAAACTAAATTTCTTAAGGATATCAAAAATATATTTTGTTTGACAGATAAAAATTCTCGAAGATAATTGTTTGACTTGAAGTCCTAAAAAGAAGTTCATCTCACCCATCATACTCATTTTAAAACGAGAAACCATTAAGGCAGAAAAGTTTTTGCAGTATTTTGGGTTCGTAGATCCAAATATTATATCTTCTACATAAATTTGTATCAAAATAATATCTGACTTCTTCATTTTAATAAAGAGGGTTGTGTCAATGTTACCTTTCGAGAAACTTGATTTTACCAAAAGTTCTGATAAGATATCGTAACAGGCTCTCGGTGCTTGTTTAAGACTGTATAAAGCTCTGTCAAGGATATATACGTGATCCGGCTTTGACTGATCCACAAAACCCTCCGGTTGAGCAACATATACTTCTTCCTTGAGAAGACCATAAAGAAATTCCTTCTTGACGTCCATCTGGTACACAGTGAAATTTTTGTGTGCATCGTACGCTAAGAACACCCTTATAGCTTCGATTCGTGCTACCAGGGCAAAGGTTTCATCATAGTCAACACATTCATCTTGATTTTATCCTTTTACGACGAGCCATGCCTTATTTCTGACAACAACGCCATCTTCATCCTTTTTATTCTTGAAAACCCACTTTGTACCGATAATCGTTTTATTGTTGGGACGCGGAACCAATCTTGTCACACCCCGCTAAAGCGGAAACGCGAGGTATGGCAGGTAGAGTCTCAWAGCAATAGTGTATAAACAACACAACCATACAATTTAAAACATA
>NW_020204594.1:0-1860 GCF_001531365.2 Cynara cardunculus var. scolymus
AAATTCCCAAACCTTCTCAACCTTCCACCTCTTCAATCGATGAAACCCTTACCACCCTCACCCATCAAATAACAACCATCCAAGACACTCTCACCCAACTACCCGCTGCCATCCTAAGCCAAATACCCCAACCCACTCCTCCTCCCCCTCCTCCCTCTGCAGGACCTTCTTTCGACGAAGCCTTTACTACATTCACTGCAGAGGTGAGAAACTTAATCACCAACCTTCCCATACCACCACCCTCTTCCACATCAACCATGCCACCACACCCTCAAGCCTCCACCTCATCTATAGAGTTCGCCACCAAGGCGGACTTGCAAGCTCTGTCAAGAGCACTGGTCTCCTCCATCAACGAGATCAGCGCTAAGTTTGTTCATCGAGCCATCCAACCAACAAGGGCTCTCACTACAACACTGGTCGATGAAAAACAATGAACTTCAACTCTCCTTCGTTCGATGAGGGAGACCACCAGAAAGGCAGCCCTGAGGGCGTATCTTCAATCCCTCAGGAAAAACAAAAAGAAGAAGAAGTCCCATTCCTCATGCTCGAGCAGCCGTCCGCAGAAACGAAGAAGACACGATGACCAAGACCCCGATGATCAAGGCCTTGGCCCTCGTGAGGGGGAGACAACGGCGGCTGCACATGCAACACATTCCGCTGCACCACAACCATCATCCACTCAACCACAACYCCCAACAGAACCCATCGAGTTGAGCTCTGCATCCGATGAAGAACCCACTACCCCTCTAACATAAACAAACCTACCCTTAATCCCTTCACCAACACCTCGCCCAACTCAACCATTCATCATCTCCACATCACCAGAACCCACAAACCAACCTACCTCACCCACATTACAAGAACCTACAAACCAACCTCCTTCACCCACATTACCAGAACCCACAAACCAACCTACTTCCCCCGCACTATCAGAGCCCACAACAACCCAACAACCATAACCTATGACTACCCTTCCTTCATCACCCCAACAACCAAAAGAAACCCATGAACCTGAAACCACCAAAACAACCAAAACACAACCCATAGTGCAAGCGGATATTCCCTCCTCCTCGGCCCATCCTCTACAGAGCCTAGTGGACGAAATACTTCAGAACATGGAGTCAATGAGGAGAAGACCTCAAGTGCCTACCAGGGAGCCARWAAYGATGGAAAATATCCATCAATATATGTATCAAGATAGAGAAGAAAGCCTGTCAACCAATCCGCCAATCCTATCACCAGAGTCGATGAATCTTCTACATCATCGTTTCGTAAGACAAACTACTCAAGATCCTTGAGCTGTCTTTTCGAACGAGGGTATAAGAAGAGTCTTAGACTTGAAAGTCAAGTCCTTTGCCAACAGAGCTATTCGCTACATCGAGTTCAGAGTGGAAAGAGCTCATAGGGAAGTTAGCATCTTCAACGAGAACGACCTTATCAACCTCAATCCATATGACTTGATAGAGTTATATGGTTACACGGCTCAGCGACAAGATCATGGTATAAGATTTGGTATGGCTAACAGAGCTATTGTCAAAACGATGGAGTCCCTGGTAAACCTTAGAGCCAAAAGCAATTTTGAGATTACTTTAAGGTTACGCAATGAGAGATTGTCCTGCGGTCCACCAGATGAAGATTTCCAGGGCCTGTAGAAGATACGTTCTGCTTCAGTCTTGACTCAACCTGAACTCGGACTTGTTTACAAGAATGAGCTTGGGTTAAAAAGTTCTTTAGAATGTCTGAAGCCTTCAAGTATTCAACTGAGACACTTGAATGGTTTCAGAGAAACATTAGAGACAGACTGGGCAGAAGCCACGTGCCGAGGGAAGAGGGAAACCATCTCATTCAAGAAATCTCAAC
>NW_020204594.1:2409-10927 GCF_001531365.2 Cynara cardunculus var. scolymus
AATGATTATCCATGTAAAAGATAAACATTATCTATTAGCTAGAATATTTGCTAGAAAGTAGTAATAGTTAGTTATCTTAGCATTAGCTAACTAGTATAAATAGACGACTAGGTCTATTGTAAAAAACACGCATATGTGAAAAATCCTCTTAGTGTTTTACGTCTTATTATCAATAAAGTAAAACCTTTGAAGCTCAAATTGTTCTTTAATATTCATATATTAATTTTGAGTCTTCTTAACTTTCTTCATAAAATTATTATAATTTGGTTATTCGTAACTAAATTATAAGTGTTATTGAGAGATCTGGGATCAACAGAATAGATTATGAAGATCATTTTTACAAAAGTTTACTGATAGAGATTTCTCAATGAGGAGAATATTAATTTTGAGGAGAATGTTTTTGAATTTTTATCTAAAGAAATTCGTTTATGGGGAGAATGTTAGTAATTTGTTATCTGAAGAAGATTCTTTGAAGATCATATCTTCAAGATCATTTCTGATGATTGTTGCTGATATTGTTCTTTATTGTAAAAAAAAAAGATCGTTTTTGTTCTACATTTGAGGGGGAGAATGTTAGAAGACTTTTCTCAAAAAAAGATCGTCTGAATATCATAAAGCTGAGATTGTTAGAAGATTGTTTTGAAGATCTCAAGAAGTCATAAAGAGCTTAAAGCAACAAAGTTCAAAAGAGATTCAAAACGTGCAAATTCTTTCAAGCCTGAATACAAAGGGGGGAATGTTGGGATTGAATTTTAGTGATAATATGTATTCGTCTTGAAAGTTTATAATTGTAATATTAGCGTGTTTGACTTTGTTAGTTTTGTTGACTTTGACTAGAGGGTTTATTGTTTGACCCTATAAATACTTTGTCTTCTAGTGTAATTGAAGTAGAAGTGAGCTCATTTGTAAATCATACGTATTTTGAGAGATTTATAAAGACTTTGACTGTTTGACTTTTCCTCTCAAGTTCTTCATAGTGTTCTTGATGATATTATGAAGTTTGCCATTGATTCATGAAGAGAATTGAAGATTGATCGTATTGTATGACTCACAAAGACAGTCAAGTTTCATCAGAGAGATGAGAGAAGAGAAGATAGAGAAGACAAAAGAGAGGAACGAAGAGAAGGAGACGGAAGAAAAGATGGTCTAAGATGCTACCAATGCGGAAAGCTAGGCCATTTCTCCTAGGATTACAAAGGACATCTAATCAAGGATGTAGACTACAACAAAAATAAATACAATTACAACCCACAAGAAAGCAGCTTCATGGCGGAAAAAGAAAACTGGGTGTCTGACTCCTCATCCGATGAAGAAGATAAAACTCTCATATTGCTTATGGACAAGTCCACTGCAGAATCCTCTTCTGACTCCGATGACCAAGTATGTAATTCTTCCTATGATGAAACCAACGATGCTCCATTAGAGCTAGAGTTAAAAGTTATAAAACTTTTAGAAGATTTCCTGAAATTAAAAGAAAATTTGAACTTTGAAAAAACTGAAAGATTGAAAGCAGAAAAAAAAAAGTTAGTTTCTCCAAAAGAGAAACTAATCTTCTTACTGAAGAAAAAGCTGAATTAGAAAAAGAAAAACACACATTGCATTTCTGAAGGGATCAGAGGAAGAAAAGCTTTTGGATCTGAACAAAAAAATCTCCAAAGATCTAGAGAAAAAGGTGAAAGCCTTAAAAGAATCCACGGGAGAAATACTAAACTCAGTAGCTCTAAAAGACTTCTTTCAAAAGGAAAGAGAGATTCTTCATCAGAAGCTTCAAACCAATGAACTTCTGATGAAGAAATATAAGGATGCCAAAATGTTTATGAGAAACTTAATGGTTAGACTGATTACCAAGGAATAGGATTCACTGATCTTGATTCTTTCATTGAAAACAAGAAATCCACTCTTGAAACCACTTTTAAACTTGGATGTGTTCAAGAACCTGACTTTACTCCTAAACCAAAAGCCTCTTTCAAAAAAGCCAAAGTAAATGGAAAAACAATAGTTTCAAGGAAAGATTTTCAAAATGTGGTTTATGAGTGCAACACTAGTAAAAATTATGATGAAATGGATGGTGCTTCAATTCCCACCAAGCGAGAGGCCGATGGAAACTACATAGTTAAACCAGAGCCTCTAGTTATTATTTCCACAAGTTCATCAGGACGTGCTACTGATGGAACAGAACATCTAAGTAAGGAACCAACGTCATCTGAAGAAACGATGAATGATTCAAGTAACCTTGAAAATTGATCTATGAGATCCGAAGCGATGGATCTCCCAAATGATTGTTTTGAACCTTCAACCTCAAAACCCATTTCTACTAAAAACGATCTAGAAAACTTCAGTTTTGAGAAATCTTCAAGAGACTTTCTTGATTCTGATTCGGAAGAAGAAATAATTTGTAAAAAGCCAGCAGTAATTGTGGATAAGAAAAGGACCATCTTTGCTTGGCCTGTGAGATGGGAAAATTAAAGCGGGCTTCTCATAAGTCCAAATCAGAAACCTCGTGCTCTAAACCACTGGATATGCTTCACATCAATCTCTGCGGGCCCGTCTCAACACAAAGCTTCTTTGGAAAGAAGTACATACTCATACTTGTTGATGAACTTTCAAGATACACATGGGTTGAGCTTGTAAGAAGAAATTAGAACTTCCGGAACTCCTCATCGCAGTGAAAAAGCTCCAAGTCCTTCTACAACGCAAACTCATTAAAGTTAGAAGCAACAATAGAACAGAGTTCAATAATGCAAGAATCGATGAATATCTCGTCAATGAAGGTATATCTCAAAAAAATCAGTGGCCAGAACTCCACAACAAAATCGCGTCGTTGAAAGACAGAACAGAACCCTCGTAGAAGCATCAAGGACGATGCTTGCTTCATCAGAACTACCAATTTCCCTCTTGGTTGAAGCAATCTCAACTGCCTGCTTCACCCAGAATAGATCAATCATCAACAAGAGACATCAAAAGACTCCCTATGAACTCATCAATCAAAGGCGTCCAAATGTCAAATATTTCCATGTCATGTACTCAACGATAGAGAACATCTTGGAAATTTTGACAAGAAAGCTTATGAGGGCATATTCCTAGGATATTCTCAAATCGCAAAGGCCTACAAAGTCTTCATCAAGCAGACCAAAATTGTTATAGAAAACATCAATGTGTCATTTGGTGATGCATCACCAATGACTTCTGGATAACACAGTTCAGAACTCGAGCTAACTAAACGAGCCTCTGATTCATCTCTCCACAAACCAAATGAATCAAAATTAGCTCAATTGTTTGAAGACTTGTTTGAAGAAGATGCAGTCTCTTGACCGATGACCAGTGAAAAACTAACTCCCAGAGCTGATGAACTACATGAGATCTCCAACACTGAAGGTATAACTCTTTCTAAATCTTCTATTACTTCACCATTTACTTCTTCTATGTCTCCTAATCTATTTGAGGGGGAGCAAGCAATTTCGTCTAGTAATTCTATCAATGAAGAACTGCATCCTGTTGCTCAAGAACCCCAATCAAGTACTAAGTAGACAAAAGACCATCCTCATCACCAAATTATTGGTGATCCATCATCTGGTTTTAAGACAAGATCTACCATAGTTAATCAGTGCCTCTTCACAAACTTCTTAAGCATGATTGAACCGAAGAAGATTTCTGAAGTCCTACAAGATCCAAACTGGATAGACGTAAGGCAAGAAGAACTACTCCAGTTTGAGAGGAACAAAGTTTGGTCCCTCATGCCGCTACCCAAAGGCAAAACCGCAATTTGGACCAAATGGGTCTTTAGAAATAAGAAAGATGAAAATGGCATAGTTATCTGGAACAAGGCCAGGCTGGTCGCAAAGGTCTATTTTCAGGAAGAAGGGATAGACTATGACGAAACCTTCGCCCCTGTTTCTAGGCTTGAACCTATTAAAATATTCTTAGCCTATGTAGCGCACAAGGGCATCAAGGTTTTTCAAATGGACATCAAGTCTGCCTTTCTAAATGGCAAATTGCAAGAAGAAGTCTATGTTCAACAACCTCCTAGGTTTGAAGACTCAAAACATCCAGAGTACATCTACTTTCTGGATAAAGCTCTTTATGGGCTCAAACAAGCACCCAAGGCCTGGTATGAAACTCTCTCCACTTTTCTTACAGCCAATGGATTTGAAAAAGGTACAATCAACACAACTCACTTTTTCAAAAGACACAAAAGTGATATTTTTCTTGTCCAAATATATGTGGACGACAATATATTTGGCTCAACAAAATCTAAATTTTGTGAAAATTTCTCAGATCTGATGAAAAGCAAATTTGAGATGAGTATGATGGGAGAACTAGGTTTCTTCCTTGGTCTTCAAATAAAACAAATTTTAGAAGGAATTTTCATCAGTCCAAATATGTGACTGACCTTCTAAAGAAATACAATCTCTCAAGTTCATCATTTTTGAGAACTCCAAGGGCCACATGAGCAAAGTTATTCTCTGATCCATCAGGAAAGTCTGTAGATGTAACAACCTACAGAGGCATAATTGGGCCACTCCTGTACCTCACAGCTAGTAGGCCARATATAATATTTTCTACTTCTTTTTGTGCAAGATATCAAGAAAATCCTAAAGAATCTCAACTTTCTACAGTCAAGAGGATCTTTAGATACCTAAAGAGCACCCCTTCCTTGGGTCTATAGTATCCAAAGAAATCTGCTTTGAACTAATAGCCACTACAGATGCACATCATGCAAGTTGCAAGCTTGATAGAAAGAGTACGTATGGGAGCTATCAACTTTTGGGAGACAAGCTAGTTAGTTGGACATCCAGAAAACAAAATTGTGTCTCAACATCTATAGTAGAAGCAGAGTATGTTGTTGCTGCTAGTTGTTGTTCACAAGTGCTCTGGAAGAAAACTCAACTAAAGGAKTATGAGTTCCATTATGARAAAATYCCCATCTTCCGTGACTCCAAAAGTGCAATAGCAATCTATGCAAATCCAGTGCAGCACTCCAAGACAAAGCATATTSATTTCAGATACCATTTTCTAAAWAACCATGTAGAAAAAGAACCATAGAGATGTATTTTGTCCCCACAGATATTCAACTTGTTGATCTCTTTACAAAAGAATTAGATGAGAAAAAGTTTATTTTTCTTATCAGCAAGATGGGTATGCTGAATCTCACCACTTAAAGCAGATCATCCATCAAACCAGAGATTTTTCATATCTKTAGATTTTGCCAAGAGTGAWATATAAATGGCCCTCGTTACAAAGTCTTCTAAACCAGAGCCTCTGGAAAATTGGAAACACTTGTATTTTATTAGGCCTCACATTTTCACTCTTTGTAACCAAAGCTCCTCTGGTCCAAAGATGATTTCCGTTTTAACACCAAGTACCTCTCATCAACCAGATCCTCTRGTTTTTAAGACTAGAACCTCTAGATTCAAAGTCTTAAGGACCAAAGCCCCTCTGGTCCCACTTGGTCACCACACTTCCATTTCCCCTTGCATCACACTTACATTTTTCACCATTTTTTGCAACCAGAGCTTCTGTTTCTATAGACCAGAGTCTTTGTTTTTCCATTCCCATTGGASTAGAGRCCCTCTGGTTTTATGGACCACCCTTCTTTTTCACCATGTTTTCCTCAACATAAACCCTCCTTCACAACCAGAGCCCCTAGTTGTATAGACCAGAGCCTCTGGCTTCCAAACCCCCCCTCTTGGTTATAGGGCGGTTCACCCCTAATTTTTATGACGGGTCATCGCCCCACTATCTCAAAGGACGGCTATCCAGTTGAGAGGCCACTCTCAAGGGAAATTCTTTGAGTGATACCGGATACCTCCTCAACCCTTAGCACCTACCAAAGCTCCAYGCTGGTTCAACAGTCACGACCAGCTACCCCGGAGCACATAGAGCCTACCCTTGAAACAAGTAAGGGATCCCAAGGTGAGAGGACTCAATCAAATGATAAGTCTGAAGATGATGATGATATTCCTCCCGCCTCCTTCGGCCCTGTTCCTACCACTGCTGCCTCCCCACACCCAAATCCCCGGGCGACCAAGRCCTAAGGGATATTGAAGAAGGACTGCCCAGTCCGAAACCTACCCAAACCACCTATCCAGAGGCCACTCTTCTGTTCTCTAGACAACATGAAGCCAAGGAACCCCATCATCCATCACCTCCCTCTCGATAGAGAGATGACGAAGAAATAAGGGCCCATTCTCCTCAAGACCYGACATTTTCCATACACTCAGAAGCATTTGTTGCTTCTATCTTTGAATTCTTATTAGATCGTTCAGAGCGATCTCTTGTTCACGCATGCACCCCCTCGATACTTGGTCTATCGACGGGGAAACATACGTACTTTTCTTCACCGGACTCTGAATTCGATGAAGATGAAGCACCTATCCGAACATCCCGAGATAACTCTTCTTTAGAAGGCTATCAAGGAAGGGGTGGAAGTCCTCCCTTGTCCAACATCAACACAAGCATCGATAGARGCGCCTCCGCAACAGAGGCTCAACCTATGRCATCTGTTACCATAGGGGTTACCCCCATGACTGAGTTGGTTACAAAGGCCGTTTCCAAGCCTTTACCGACTCAATTACGCGGTCCTTGGAAGACCTAAAACTCACAATCGCTAGGGTTGCTGAATCCACCCCCACCCAAGATATAACCCAACTTCAGCAATCCATCTCCTCCCTTGAAGCTCGATCAAGGGAGAACACCACCCGCCTTCAATCCCTCCAATGTMTGGTGACCCAACACCACAACTACCATAACAACCTTATGGTCACCATACTTGAATATGTTGATGCATCCCTCGCCTCTCTATCCGCCTAAATCATAGCCATCGATGMATCCATCGCCACCATCACCTCACAAAACAGTACTTCCATCGCCGCTCTACCCACCACCATCCAAAATATACTCCCACCACCTACTTCCCCCTCCTCCTYTGCAGCACCCACACCCAATGAAGACTTCACCTCCTTTGCTGCAGAGATAAGGGACTTAATCTCCTCCATATCCATCCCAGCCACCTTCACCACCAAAGAAACATTTAAACGACTTAATCTTCTCCATCCCATCCATCTCCTCCATCTTCAGAGCGATTTACACGAGTCAAAGAAACATTTTCAGTATGTTTGTCTTGATATACTAAATATTCTTAACATATATAAATACTTTCTAATGTTTTCTATTTCATAAAAAGGGGGCAATAGGTGTGCTRGATGGAACCTTGGTACATGCAGTTGTGCCTGTTAGTCAACAAGCTAGGTATAGAGGAAGAGGTGAATGCTATCAAATTATTTTAGGAGTTTGTGATTTTAATATGATATTCACATTTTTTTTGGGCTGGATGCAAAGGCATTGCACAAGATTCTCGAGTTCTGACAAAAGTTGCATTTAACCCAACTTCAGGATTTTCGTTTCCTCTACCAAGTATGTTTCATTTTTTCCCTTAACATTTGAATCTCGTTGTGTTTTATACTTTTAAATTGTATTTTGTGGTTATAGGTAAATATTATCTTTGTGATGTCGCATATACCAATACTCGTGGATTTATRACCCCATATCGCAATACAAGGTATTGGTTAGCAGATTTTCGACGTCGACGTCCTTGACTAAAGAAAAACAGTTCAATCATGCTTATGCACAACTTAGAAATGTCATCGAGCGTGCATACGGGGTCTTGAAATCAAGATTTCCAATTTTAAGACAAATGACTCCTTACCCTTTCCCAATACAAAAAGATGTAGTGATTGCTTGTTTTRCAATTCACAATTTTATAAGAAGATGCAATATTCAAGATCGACTGTTTATGGWGTATTGTAACAACCCACATATTCTATATACTGATAATCCAYATCATAATACTCATAACACAAAATAAAACATCGTTTACAAAATACAGATTAACAAAATACTTTCTTCATATACATTTATGAATAACTAAACATCATTCATTTTAAACTTTTCCCTTGCCTTTATCTTTCTCGGTATGATGACCTGCAAAACAGGTTAGTCCAACAACTGAGCGTTAGACCAAAAAGGTCTAGTGAGTGTATATTTCTCAAACAAACAATATATTTTCCAAACAATCAGTTCAGAATCAAACCTGTTCTGACACATAAAATTTATTTATGTTTCTCRCGGTTACACCGCCATCGCATCTCTCTCTCTCTCTCGCRGTTACACCGCCATTACATCTCTCTCGCGGTTACACCGCCATTTCATCTCAAAAACACTTCAAAAATATTCCAACACATTAACCGGATTTGAATTCCGGTCAACCTTGTCCGGTTAACACTTAAAATTATTTCTAACATATTTTTCCGGATAACAAATCCRGACAATACATCGTCCAAAGCTTAACCGATTTAACACTTAGTAATATTTCAATTTCTATCCGGATAAGAGTCCGGACAATACATTGCCCAACCTTTGACCGGTTTAAAACAATCCGGTCAATACACCGCCAAACTCTTGAATGGTTTAGATGAGATCCGGTCACCTCTTGACCGGTTTAGGGAGGACTCCGAACAAC
>NW_020204595.1:0-1181 GCF_001531365.2 Cynara cardunculus var. scolymus
GGATTCAATGAATTGGACTCTTTCATCGAATCAAAGAAATCCACCATTGAATCCACTTTCAAACTTGGATGCATTCAAAAACCCGACTTTACACCAAAAACAAAAGCAAATTTTAAAAGAGTTAAAGTCGATGGAAAAACTGTCGTTTTAAGACAGAACTTTGAAAATGTGGTATACGAGAACAGTACGAGTAAGAATTCTGATGGAAGAAATGACACCTCTCAATCAAAAACCGATGGAAATCATATGGTTAAACCAGAATCTCTGATTGTCAATTCCTCTCCATCAGCACGTACTGTTGATGAAAAAGAGAATCCAAATGAGGAACCATCAGCTGATGAATCGATGAACAACCCAAGTAAAATTGAAAGTTCATCGAAGTCAGAATCGATGAAACCTTAAACAGATCACTCTGAAGCATCAACCTTTGAACCCACATCTTCCAATTCAATCCATGCTAATTTTGATTTTAAGAAATCTGTAGAGACTTTCTTGATTCTGAATCTGAAGAAGAGATAAGTTGTGAATCGTCAAAGATCATTGAGGATAAGAGGATTCAAAACTTAAAAACCTCAATAAAATATGGTATTCCTTCATCGATGAAAACTTCAGACAAAGAAAAGAGAAAACTGAAAGATAGTAAATCTACCAAAGATAACTCACAAGGCCCTAGTACATCCTTCAAGTTCATCAAGTTTACTCGTGAGCAAAACAGAAGTGCCCTGCCTTTGAGAGTATTAATCACCACTCTTATTTCCATCCAACTGAAGAAAAGCAGACCTTCCTCAGGAGAGAAGAAGTAAAGCCAAAGACCTTTCCGAATAAAAAATCTGAACTAGATAGGAAGTTTGTAAAAACAACCGATGCTAGGACAAGATGTACACCTAGATTTACTTATTTGTCTACATCGAATAAAAAGAACGTTAGACATACAAATCCAAAGCATCATCATTGTCAATGTTTAACTCTTTTACAAAACCTGAGGAATCACATGTTGACACATCACTGTCCCTTTTCACAACACGTTTATCGATACAAAGTTAAAACCCATGAAAAAGTGAAAAAGCCCAAACCCAAGGGCAAGGGAAAGGCAAATAAACCCAAGCCTGCAAAGGCTAAGGGCGATGAAAATAGTGTGAAATCCCCTACTAACAAACGAGGACCCATTATGAAATGGGTAC
>NW_020204595.1:8231-13247 GCF_001531365.2 Cynara cardunculus var. scolymus
CGCTATCGTCTTCCTACCCATGAAGCCAAACAACCACACTATCGAACTCCGAAACACACTATTTGATGAATGATTTACAGTTATGATCGAGTTCTTCATGAACTACGTTCTTCTTCCCGCCCTCACTCTTGCTGACACCGGCGTACCCATAAAGTACGTCCAGCAGTATTGGCAAACGTGTGAGTTTTACCCAGAAAGGCACGGAATAATGGGGGACATGGACGCACCTAACGATATGATATTCTCGCTCAAGATATCGCGGGCTAAGGTTTCTAGGGTTCTGTGCATTCCCACTCGACGGGAACTTGGAATTGAACAATATGACGAACCACCAACCACCAACGACATCCTCCGCTTCGTGAAGATGCTAGGTTACAATCGTGACCTACGCAACATATCGGACTTCAAACGCCAATTCCTCCCGCCGATTTGGAACATGTTCTTCTCCATCCTTAACAGTGCTCTCACATGCAAACTCGGCTCATTGGACCAAGGGAACATCAACATCATGACTATCATGTATGGGCTGTTCTTAAAACTGAACCTCGACTATGCCATCCTCATCTACAACGAGATTCATTTGGCAGTGGTCAAGAAATGTAAACTCTAAGCCGCTGGCAAGCCTCTCTCTGCGGTTCTCTTCCCTCGCTTCCTCGACATCTTCATTGGGGACGCAATGAGGAAGTATGGCTTACCAGCTGAGGAGCCCTTCACCCCCGTCTACAAGATGCATGGACATCGCCCAACCCTCTCGAAAGAGGGTTACAGCATCAACCGTCCACTCTCCAGGACTATGCTCAATGTCATTCCATCGACATCTTAGATACGCCAGGCCTATGAACGCTCTATGCTGTCCCAGGAACCGAGGGCAGCTACCCCTGAGCGATTAGAACCGTCCCCCGAACCAAGCGAGGGAGCACATGAGACATCTTCATCGGATGATGAAGATGATGATGATGATGATGATGATGATGATGATGCTATTCATCGTGCCTCCCCCGGCCCTACTCATACAATTCCTCCCCCCACTACCCAAAGGGCAACCACATCATCTACCCCTGGCGATCAAAGCCACAGGGGTATTGAACAAGGATGACCCAGTCCACTCCCAACCCCAACCAGCCATCTAGAGGCCATTCTTCGGGCCTCTGGAGATGTATTAGCCGAGGAACCACATTTTCCATCACCCCTCTCTCAACAGAGAGGTGATGAAGATATAAGAGCCCCTTCGCCTCAGGGTTCGACACATCCCATCACACACATAGAAGCATGTGTTGCTTCTGATATTGAACCCCAAGATCGTTCAGAGCGATCTTCCCTTCATGCACATCCCCCTTCGATATTTGATCTACCGAAGGGGACACACATTCGCTTCACTTACCCGGCCTCTGAAGCCAAGGAAGAGGAAGCTGATGTCGCAACATCACGAGATAGCTCCTCTCTTGAGGGCTATCAAGGACGTGATGGAAGTCCTTCCAGGCCTACCTTCTCACAAGGCCAAGAAGGCGCCTCCGGAGCAGAGGCCCAACATGCAGCATATGTTGCTGCAGGGATTACCCCACATGCAGACCTGGTCACAAAGGCCGAGTTCCAAGCCTTTGTCGATACAGTGATGCGGTCCTTGGAAGACCTTAAACTCATCATACAAGGAATTGCTGACAACCAACCCTCCACCGATAACTCTGATCTCCAACAATCCCTTGCAATCCTGCAACACCACCTTTCCCAAATTGAAACCCAAACCCAAAGAATACCACCCGCCTTCAAATACTCCAACAAACCATCACCCAACATCATAACACCACATCCTCCCTTGCCACCCAACAACACCAAATCCTCATCCAATCCATCGCCACCCTCACGGCACAGGCAACTGAGGCCGATGAGAACCTCACATACATCATCTCCCAACTTCAAACCATCCTTCAAACCATTAACTCCCTACCCGCAACAATCATCTCCCAAATTCCTCACCAAGCACCACCTCAATCTACCTCATCCATCGATGTTACCCTTGCCAACCTCACCAATAAAATTGCCTCCATCCAAACCACCCTCACCTAACTACCCGCCACTATCCTAGCCCAAATCCCCCAACCTACTCCTCCACCCCAACCTCCCTCTGCAGGCCCATCCTTTGATGAAGCCTTCTCCTCATTCACTGCAGAGGTGAGTGACCTCATCACCAACCTGCCCATCCCTCTATATACATCCACCACCACCTCCATACCACCACAAGCCTCATCCTCCTCCACCGAGTTCGCAACCAGAGCTAACCTACGGGCTTTATCCAAGGAACTAGTCTCATCTTTCAATGAGATTAGTGCCAAATTCGTTCATCGGGCCATCCATCCAACAAGGGTTCTCTCCCAGAACCTGGCCAATGAACAACGGCGCACCACCTCTCTCCTCCAAACAATAGAGGCGAGTCGAAGACAAGCAGCTCTGAAGGCATATCTTGCGTCCTTCAGGAAGGACAAAAAGAAGAAGAGGAGAAGAGCCTCTTGCTCCAGCAGCCGCCAACACAAAAGGCCAAGGCATGAAGACCAAGACCCCGATGATCAAGGTCTTGGACCTCATGAGGGGGAGACAGAGGTTGCGGCTGCATAGAATACAAAATTCGCTGCACCACCATCACCATCACCATAAACTCAACCACCGTCCTCAACCGAAGGAACCCAAGCAAGGGAACCAGAGGCTCTGCCCTCTGAAGATGTACAATGTGTACATGTTCCCTTTGTTGCAACCCTAGAACCCATCGTGTTGAGTTCCTCAACCGATGAAGAGCCAATCACCCCACCAACAGAAATAAACCAACCTTCATCACCCACACCAAACTTACCTTTAACCCCTTCACTAACCCCTCGCACAACAGAACCCTTCACCTTATCCATACAACCAGAACCAACAATAATCCAACCTTCATCACCCCAACAACCACAAACCCAAACAGAACCCCATGCACAAGAAACCACCCAAGCCGAACCCAATGAACCATAACCAACCCAAGTTGAACCAACTCAACAAGAAACCATACCCTCACCAACTCACACACAAACTTCAACCCAACCACCCGTGGTACATACGGATACTCCCTCTTCATAAAGGCAACCTCCTCAGAGCCTGGTAGATGAGATTATACAGAGCATGGAGTCGATGCAGAGACATCCTGAATTGCCACCCAGAGAACCAATTATGATGGAAAACATCCATCAATACCTGTACGAAGACCGCGATGAAAGTTTGACCATCAACCCTCCGATCTTATCACCTGAGTCCATGGACCTCTTACACCATAGATTCATTAGACAGACCACACAAGCACCTCAGGCGGTCTTCTCGAATGATGGGATAAGGAGAGTCATGGATCTGAAAGTAAGGACATTTGCCAACCAAGCCATTCGATACATCGAGATCACTGTGGAGAGAGCACATGGGCAAGTTAGCGTGTTCAACGAAAATAACCTCATTAATCTCAATCCATATGACTTGATTGAATTATACGCATACACGGCTCAAAGGCAGGACCACGACATCAGGTATGGAATGGCGAACCGAGCGGTAGTAAAAACGATGGAAACCCTGGTGAACCATAGAGCCAAGAGTGATTTTTAAATTGCTCTTCGGCTAGGCTTTGAAAGACTATCCTGCGCTCCACCAAATGAGGACTTTCAAGGCCTGCAGGATAAAAGATCTGCCTCAGTCCTAACTCAACCCGAACTTGGACTTGTTTACAAGAATGAGTTTGGGGTTAAAAAATTCTTTAGACTAACTGAAGCCTTCAAGTATTCATCGGGTACACTTGAATGGTTTCAGAAAGTCATTAGAGAAAGACTGGGTAGAAACCACGTGCCAAGAGAATAAGGGAGTCTGCTCATTCATGAGATATCGACAGTAATCGACTATCGAAGACTGCTCATGCGCTTCAGAGAAATATATCATGGAAGCTCATGATGAGTTGTAATTTTTTGTCTTGATGTCTTTTGATTCTAGTATTGTAAGAATTTCATCATCCAATGAAAATTTGGAATTTGATGTTTTTCTATTAGATTAGTCTCTGTTCTTCACAGTTGTTTCTAAATTAGTCTATGTTTGTTATTTCATTACTTAGGAGGAGATTGTTAAACCCCATAATTCATAAAGTGAAAAAGTAATGAAAAACAATAAGTGATGAAGAACCATAAGACCGATGAAGACATCAAGGCATAATTGACTAAGTCTGGAGCACAACCAGAGGACCGATGGATGACCAAGGATGTGATGGAAAGAGCATCTTCATCGAACCTCTGGTCAACTACACTTAGAGAATTATCCAGCAATTCATCCAGAAGCATGCGATGAAGACTTAAAGATAAGGATGATCCATAATACCATGAATGACAGCTGGAGATGACAAGTCAACAGCTAGATTTCATGTTTATCTTAATTACTAAAGCTTATCCATAGTTTAGATAAACGTTATCTGTTAATATAAGATTAGCTAAAAAGTCTCATTAGATGGTTATCTTCTTATTAGTATAAATAGGTGATTAGGCCTATTGTAAAAATAGTCTCTTTATCGTTTTTCGTATTAATAAAGTGAAATCTTTGACGCTCAAGATTGTTCTTAATTGTTCATAATTTCTTCTTGAGTGTTCATCACTTTGTTCATCAAATCACTATAATTTGGTTATTATTAACTAGATTATTAGTGTTATTGAGAGATCTGGGATCAACATATATATTCTTTGTTCTTGAGTATTCTTCATTTTATTCATCCACACTACTTATTTAGGTTATTCATAATCTATTTATTAGTATTATTGAGAGATCTGGGATCAACAATTGGTATTAGAGCCAACTAATTATATCTCAATCAAAACGATCACTAAAATCTCTCAATTCATCATCTCTCCATAAAACTCATTCCTCTCTCTTCATATCTCCAATGGCCAACTGGAATTCTGCGTATAGTGTTGGCTCCCTCACCAAGCCTCCAACTCTTCAATGAGAAGAGTACCCACAATGGAGAATAAG
>NW_020204596.1:0-10853 GCF_001531365.2 Cynara cardunculus var. scolymus
TATATATATATATATATATATATCAATCTTGACAACCTGGCGATGTGGGACAAATACTATTTTAAATAACGGTTACAATTCACATTGAAAAAAGATTTCAAAGTCAACCTGAGCCACAAGTTGGCTTATGGTGTCGGCCGTAGAATTGAACGTCTTTAGAAAGTAATCAGTGCCCCACTTAATGATCTCTTTAACATGGGCAAGCTCTCCAGCAGCTTCATATTTGGCGCTGTATTCGATCACGCTCCAACTCAACATAGTCATGGCAAAAGCCTTGGGGAAATGAAACTTTATCGCATCCCCGGCATCATAATACCCACCCACTAGATCTTTAATTACAGCCCCAGATTTGTCCAACTTCCCATCGTTTAAACATGAATTACCTCTCCACGACACATTATTATGCTTGGGGAGCTTTCCGGCTGCAAGAATTAACGATGATAAAAGGGAGATACATTCAGATAATACAAGTTAAGCATAAACAAACTGAAATTCGTAACCAAAAACTACAAATTTGTGATGAACAACCGAATCTTAAAATAAACCCTCACACTAGAAGAAGCAAGACTATGCCAAGAGCCATTACACCTTTACAAACAAATGGTATAACGATAACACTATGCCCTTAAACATCCATAGTGTTGCGCCTTTGTAAGATGTAGTGTATACTTAAATAAAACCAAACCAAACAAAAACAATAAGGCTATGTTAAACAAACTAGCTGTCGGCTAATAAGCTAGTTGTTATCTGATAAACTAGTCATGTTTGTAAATACTAGATGATAAGCTAGTCACGTTTGATACAAAATAATTGATAAGCTAGATACAAAGTAAAATGACCTAAAAGGAAAACATAAGCACAAATTTACATAAATTAAAAGGGGCGTAATTGGAAGGAAAAAAAATGGGAACCCCCCCCCCCTCCCCCCTTTAAGCTATCTGAAGTAGCTCTTGAAATGTTTGTCTTACCAAACAGGGGCTCATCAATAAGCTCAAAGAATAAGCTATCTTATGGTTGCCATCACGAAGTATGAGTAAGATGTCCCCAGACCTTTCCTCTACCCCAAGGTAGCCAATCAATATGATCAAATGTGACCTCAAAAAACACTTGGGGGCTGTTTAGTTGGTTTTCCACCGAGTCCAGTCTGTATGGATTAATCTGTCTTAATAGATTGGTAAGGTTTTTGTTTGGTAGGGTTTTTTCACAAATGGAAAGGAGAGTGTTTTTTGATTGAGGGCTGGTTTGGAAAAAACTTGGCTTTCTGCGTAAAAGCTCTCCCCGAATAAGCAACTTTCTATATCATTAAACCACTACCAAATGGTCATATTAGCTGACCAAATACTTGATGTAGACTTCTCATGTTTAACACTTAATTATTAAATCATCCATACACATAATAAGTATAAAAACACATAACAAACTATAATCAAATGATAATATATCACTTTCAACCACATAACAAATCAAAAAATTGATCAGATCAATCTATCATGAATCATACCTCTGTAACATGCAATGGAAGCAATTAAAAATAAAGATCTGAGCAAACTAGGAAGGTTAACTTACACTTTTGGGCATTGAAGAACTTGAGAGCTTTCTGTAGAGCAATAGTGTAATTATCTGGTGCTGGTGGATGTTTGTGATGCCTAGGCACATTCTTGACTATTACTGTAATAATTCCGGCAGTGAAAGCAACGGCTAGGATCGTTCCAACAGTCCAAATAAAGATCTTACGGCTGACGATGATACAACCCAGATCTACATACCTCTTCTTCTTCTGTTCTCCAGGACCCAACAGCCAGCTCTGCTGCGTCTCGTCTAAAGGACGGGAAAGCGCCGCCCTGTCAAAGTCATTCAGGTTCCTGCTCCGGTCATCGTCGGTCGCGGAATCCGCCGTGTTTATCTCTAATGGCCCACCCCACGGATCTCTGCCGTACATACTCATGACTGCAACCCAGATGAAAGAATCAAAGAAACTGAGTGTTGTTAAGAAATTAAGTACTACCAAACACACGGTTATTTAAGATTTGGTCTTTTGATAAAATCAATCGAAACCCCATATAGAAAAACAGAAAATTGAAGATAAAAAAGATGAAATCAAGCACTTTAGAATGCGAATCTATCTGGGTGTAGCTTGAAATTCACACGCTAAAACGCACACACGGTTCTATTTTCTTATGTGTGTGAAGTGACAAAGAGAAGACAGTGGGGTTTTTGAGACCATGTGATTCCAGGAAAAGTAAAGTGAGGTTAGTGACAATAATTCAACGACGTTGATGGGTTTGTTGGTTTTCATTTTTATAATCCTATGAATAATAGGAGTAAATTACACTTTTAGTCCTTACGGTTATCATTTACTATCAAAAGTAGTCCCCTATTTTAAACTAATTATAAATTTGGTCATTGCCATTCCTTTTCAATAAAGTTTCTTCCAGTAACTCCTGTTAAACTGTAACCCCATCCAGGGGTAAGAATGTCCAACTTTTTTGTTTTTAGTAAAACCTTCCACCCTCTTATTTACTTTGACTTTTAATCTCAAACAAGAAAGTTCACCACACGATCTGAAACCCTAGTTCTCAGGGTCTCGCTTCATCCACACGATCCCACGGTAAATCATGATTGACAGATAAAAATCGGTCAAAATTGGTGAATAGTCGATATTATGTGGCACATCAGAGGACGAGATGAAAAAATTCGATCCTAACGAGATTTATGGTTATGTATGTCAGATTCTTACTGATGGGTTTAAGTTTTGTATTTACTGAAATTTGTATATTCATCTAGTATTTGTATCTTCTCTTACAGAACTTTACCCCACCTTAATGTCTATGAAGATACATCAATTCACGGTGGAGTCTTTACGAAGGGTCATGATAAAAAAAATACATGGATGGTAAAATCACTTATGTGGATTTGATAGATATTGACCATTTATCAGTTATGATCTTGTTTCTATTACACAAGATTTAGGTTACCCAAATCATGAACTGATTTTTTACCGCTTCATGAGTTCCAATATTGATATGAAATTTGGTTTGCAACCATTAAGGAACGATAAATATGTATTGATGTTGTTGAAATACTTTCCTGAATTCAAGGTAATTGATGTACATACAGAACATTTGGAGACCAATGTGAACACCTATTCGAAGTCCTCACAAGTATATAATGTTAAAATTCAGGAACTACCATACGAGGGAGGTTCGAATGTGGGAACTGGTAAATGTAAGAAGAAATTACTTTTGGAATAGCATTCAGACAAAATGGTATCAAATATTGGTGAAGGCAGTGGGTTGGGTCAAGGGTTGCCGACAATGGAAACCGAAATGACTGATGGTTTTGATCTTTTCTTCGGTGAAGGCATAAATGTGGAGGAATCTGAAAACAATAAAGAGAGTATGGAGGTAGATGAAAGCAATAATGTGGAAGCAACTTTGGGTGATGAAGGGAATATGATAGATGATGTTGAGGTTGATATAACCAACCATGAAGATTCTGATTGTGAATCAGACTCTGATTTCGAATCAAGAAGGAAAAAATGTTTAAGGAAGGTTCAAAAGCAGAAAGAAGTAGTAGTTTCTTTACATCCCAGCTTCTATGTTAGGCAAACATTTGGTAGCAAGGCAGATATGATGAAATTTGTAAAGCTTTATGCAATAGAAACTAGAAGGAATAGAATGATAATAGAAAATGATCAGACAAGCTTGGGGGCAGTTTGCAACAGAAAATTACCAATATTTAATACCGGGGTAAGTGAGACAATAGAGGAAGAAGCTGTAAATGAAAAATGTACTTGGGTGTTGCATGTCTCAACAAGTAAAGATGATGAAACTTGGATGGTGAAGACATATATTGATCCCCATAAGTGTTTGCAAACTAGAAATGTGAATGCTTGTTGTTGGTCCCAAACGGATCTATAAAAGTTTAAAGATAACAGTTTGTAGAAGAGGGGATAAATACAAACACACTAAATTTCACTTTTAGAATCCTTTTATTGATATAAGAAGATTAATACAAAATTTAAAGATTGTTTGTAGAAGAAGGACAAGTTAAAGAACTTATCTAAACATTCTAAAGAGCACACCAGATACATAAAAGCATGAGAGAAAACATGAGAGAAAAGACTTGCTTAAGAAGATGTTATAACTTCGCTTGAGAGAAAGCTTAGTTTTGCATGTAGGTGCAGTTCTTCGCTTGAAGTAAGGTTAACTTCGTGGGATTAAGATTTGTGCTTCTTGTGTCTATAAAGAAAAGAGTCTTCATAGCTATTTATACTCATCGCATTAAATGCAAGTCAGAAGGTATAAAGCACGTGACAAGCTTCTAGAGGTGATTTTGTTCTTTGTCTTCAAATATACCTGCTTTTAGTCGTATATGAACAGTGGTTTTTCACAAAGTAGGTAAGCACGTTTGGAGACAATAGAGTGACTCCGTACATGTGTTTTGCTTTAAGAGGTATTGGTTTGTCCTTTGTGTGCAGGAGGATAAGACAAGAACTAATCTTGTATAGCCAAATTCATTTGATCGATGTCATTGACATAACTCTAGAGTTTCTTCAGTGTTCACTGAATCTTGAACATACTTTACACTTGATTGTAAATATGTTTGTTATCACTGAAAACTGTATCAGATCACAAACAACTTGTCTCTATCTTCAGCTTTATCTTTGACATCGCTAAAGGTTATTTTGGTATGAGTTTTGTCTTCTTGAAGAATACTTGTTTACTAGATATGTTAAAAATACATTTTCAACGATCACTGAACAAACTCAATGAAAATCGCTAAAACTGAATAAAACAGAATTAAGTATTTTTCGCTAGATATAAAAGGATCATCATCAAATCATTAAAAGAGTATGGATCAAGAATATCCCCCTATTTGATGATGACAAAGCAATATAAATAAAATTTCTTAGTTGGTACAATATGGAAAAGATACTTGTAAAATACATGTCCCTTTTTACTATATTTGGGATTTGTTTCAGAGTCGGAGTTTATTATGGAAATTCTTTTATTTGTAAAGGATTACAAAGAAATAATGAAATTACATAAGCTGGATAATTCAACACTGAGAGCATATTCACCGACAAAAAATGTGGTAGAGATGTAAGATAAAAAGAACTCGTAAGTACATTTCCCATTTACTCTTTTCAGGGATCTTTTTCAGTGAACCAATCATTACATTGAAATTATCATTCAAGTCAAAATATTACAAATGATTACAATTGGTTTGGTGAACTTAAAAAATAAAAGCTATACATTGAAAGAAAATAAAAATTACAAGGGTTACAAGATTGAAAGGTTCTTAATTTAGATCTTTGAAGTTGATGAAGCTAGGGACATCTTCTCCTCGAATCTTTTTTTCCAGCATTTCTTTTCGGATCCCATGGTCCATCATCTCTCTAAATAGGTCTTCATTCAGCCAAATTCGAAGATACTCTAAGTGATCCATCAGGCAGAGATTTAACTCAGATAATCACTGAATCCTGTATTGACCATCATAGTCAATAAACATAAGTCCATACTCAGGTTTCACATGCACTGTGTTAGGAATGATAGGTCCCCTCTCAGGCGGTGACAGATTCAACATTAAGATATCTGGCTTCTTCTTAGTCTTGAAGAGTTCATCCACTAAAATTTTTGTTTCATGTTCATTTTTTGTGGGACGAACCTTCTCTAGGAGCAAAAAGGTTCTTTCTTCTTCGAGAGGACTTATGTGGCAGAGATGGAACCTCGATAATCTTCGACACTTTGTTGAATAGTTCATTAAGAACTTCTTCAATTTAAGCCTTATGCTTGGATTTGGATTTTTGAATTGCATGTCGAATCTAGAGCCATTCATAGAAGTCGTATCTGCTGAGAAAGGAAGGATACTTCGTAACAGCATCATCATTGTCTCGAAAGATGGCCATAGAAACTAGATGGCCACCATCTTTCATCACGTTGATCATCTCTCTCAATGATTTGATGATGATCTTTTTTATCTTTTGAAAAGTATTTTCTCTTTATTCAGTTTCAGCGATCATCACTAAGTCTGTTCAGTGATCGCTGAACAAGTATTATATTTCTCAGAGATAGTATTCTTCAAGAAGACAAAACTCACACCATAAGAACTTTCAGTGATATCAAAGATAAAGCTGAAGAACAGAGACAAACAGTTCGTGATCTAATGCAGTTTCAGTGATAACAAGTCTGTCTACACATGTGTGAAATCTACTCAAGGTTCATCATACACTAAAGAAGTGTTATTCTAGCATCAGCGATCAAATGAATCTTGTTGATCAAGATTAGTTTTTTTCTTATCCTCCTACACACAAAGGACAAAACCATACCTCTCAAAGTAAAACACTCGTACAGAGTCACTCTATTGTCTCTAAACGTGCTTACCTACTTTATGAAAGTCTATTGTTTATATACGTCAAAAGCCTGTATATCTGGAAACAAAGGACAAGCACACCTCTAGAATCTTGCCACGTGCCTTGTACTATCTGACTTGCACTTAATGCAATAGATATAAATAGTTGAGAAGCTCCTCCTCCTCAGCAACCATCCAACCAACTAAGCCAAGAAACTTATATATTGAAGATCAACTTTCTACCCAAGAAAGGACTTCCTTACAAGCACAAGACTTCTTAATCTTTCAATTTTACTTCAAGTGAAGAACATCAACTAAGCTCTTCTTTAGCAAAGTTATTGTTTCTTCTTTTAGAAAGTATTTTCTTTCTTGTTTTTTGTATCTTATGTGTTCCTTAGATTGTTTTAGATAAGTTATCTATCTTATCTTATTCCGGAAACAGTCTGTAAATTATGTATTGATCTTCTTTATCAATAGAGGATTTTAAAAAGTGAAAACTGATTTGTTTGTATTCACCCCTCCTACAAAATGTTACCTCTAAACTCTTGTAGATCCGTTTGGGACCAACAAGTGGTATCAGAGCAGTTTTTATTATCTCTTCTTTCTTTAAGATAACTTTTTACCATTCAAATGGCATTACAAAACACAAACACAAACTTTCACGATAATGACTCTCTAGCCAAACCTCCCCGGTTCATCAGAGACAACTTAGTCTTTGGAAGAATCGGATATCTCTTTTCTTGGAAGATGTGGATCCTGAAATTCTATACTATATCGAAAATGGACCTTATGTTCTATTTGCAATACCTCCAGCAGTTCCTACAACTGCTACGATTGTCGCCATTCCTGAAAGGAAGATTCTGAAACTCCCTCATCAATGGAGTGACGAAGAAAGAGAATGGCTTTAGATACTAGAGCTAGATCTATAATATCCATGTCCCTTCCTAACGAGGTTTATCACTCCGTTATGAAGTTAAGAACCTCGAAAATCCTTGTGCGACACTCTTTGTGTTCAATATGAAGGTACATATGAAGTACAAGAATCGAGAAAGATTAATTTAGTAAGACAATATGAATGTTTTGTCCGTGCAAAATTTGAATCTTTGTCTAACGTACATCATCATTTTAATTGTCTTCTTATCGATTTAAGGACAGTTGAAAGAGATTATTCCAACTCCGAGACACTGACAAAGTTCTTAGAATGCTTGCCAGAAACATGGGATAATAACACCATGCGTCTTAAGATGTTTGTAACACCCCCAAACTCACATTACATATAACATATAATTCATACAAAAAATACATGTTTCATCCCACAAAGGTCCAAAGTACAAGAACTATATTACAAAATACACAACCCAAAAATTCCAAAATACATGCTCTTGTACCACTTATCATCTAATTCCAAAACACATCCATTGATCTTCATATAGCTAAGCACATAGAGAAAACAATTCATATTTTGCATTTTCCTTTACTATCATTATACTCTGTATTTCCTACAACACATATATGAAAACACAAAATGAGGGTTAGACCTGGAGGTCTAGTGAGATTCCTTTTTCCATGTAATTGTAGGGTGAATAACACCAAAACATTATTTAAATAAAGTCATTTGTTAGGACTGAGAAATCAGTATTAATTGTATTCGTCTTGAAAGTTTATAAATAGTCTATAATTGTAAAAAATCAGCGTGTTTGACTTTTCTTATAGGTTTGACTTTGACCTTGTCTTTGTATGTTTGACCATATAAATATGGTTAAGTCTTTGTAATTAGTGTAAGAAGAGCTCAATTGTAAGATTACGTACATAATAGAAGGATTGACCATTTGACTTTCTCTCTCAATATTCTTATGTGTTCTTGATGATCTTAATGCCATATCTTAATCTGCCATGATGATTGTGAAGATTATTGAAGATTGATCAGAGATTTTGGACACACAATTGGTATCAGAGCAGGATGCAAGAGATCAGAGATGAAGAAATCAGATTCTTGAATAGATAAGTGAATTTTTTTGTGTTATTCGTTTTCTTGATTTTTTTTAGTTTTGATCCGATTTTTCATAAAAATCTTGTGTTTTTGTGTTAAAAATATGATCAAAATGCTCGAAATCGTGTTGTGAATCTTTGTTATTCACAAATTTTTGTGATTTGATCAACCTTTATCAAGATTTAATCGGATTTTTGTGTTTTTAAATTTTTTTTGTGTTCTTATTTTTTTTAAAAATGTCAGTGTTTTTGATCTATTTTTTTAAATGTTTTTTAGTTTTTGTGTTTTTGATTGATTTTGATCTGTTTTTAATATTTTTTTTGGTTTAGTTTTGTTAAACCGTCTAACATTTCAAAGGCCCAAATTCTAAGCCCAATATTGACCGGATAAAGAGTCCGGTTACATTCAAGCGGTGTTCATCATTCTTCATCGCACTGGTTTACAGACTCATCCTTGTATAAATTGATAACCATTCAAGCGGTGTTCAAGTATACCGATCATCATTCAAGCGGTATTCATCTTCACCGCACATCACTTGAGCGGAGATGAGCGGAGAACGAGCGGAGAGGTAAACCGATCAACCTTGACCGGATAGTGTTCTGATTCATTCAGCAGGTAAGCCATCCCAAGCGGTTTAGGACTTGTAAATCAAAGAATTTTGAGCGGACTTCTAATCCGCTTGATTCCATTTACCTAGATACCTAAATCATTCTCTAATTTTGATTCAATTTGGGTGTACATTGTTTCTTGATTCGATTTGATTCATCGAAATTGTTGATTGAGTTAATCTGTTTTTATATCACCTTGCTGCAATTAAGAAGCTTTGAAATAGTAACAAGCTTAGAGCTCTGTTCCATTTTGACTGTTGAAGAACAACACTGTTTTGGACTAAAACAGAAACAGCAGCAACAAGTTTAACAGCAGCAAAGCAGGTTGTAACAGCAGGTTTCTGTGTCAATTGGTTTCTGTGTAATAGCAGCAGCAAAGCAGCAAAACAACTCAAACTGTTTTGACAGCAAACTCACAATTGGTTATCACAATTGTTGAGTATTTCCATTGCCGTCCACGAGGAGGAACTCACATCGATTGTTGATGATGCTAGTGACACCATAAACTCACAGGTCTTAACAGCTTGCAGGTTTGTGCAGGTTTGAAACAACAGCAACTCAAGGTTTATAACAGCAGTGCTAGTGTTAGTATCAAAAGAAGTCTGTTTTAACAGCAACTGTTTGTACTGTGTTGGTAGCAGCAGTGTGCAACTTCACAACAGGTTCACAGCAGGTTTTGAGTCTGGAACAGAAGCTATCTTGACTGAGTTTAGTGTGTAGTTTTCAACTGTTTTAAACAGATTTGAAGTAGCATTGAAGCTATATGTTGAGCAAACTGTGTTAAACAAGTTGAAGTTGTATCTTTAAGAGGTTCTGTACACACACAGGTTGTGTATTATTTGYTGTGTATTTGTGGATTAGAGGACTGTCAAGACTAAAACAGTAGTCTTGTTCTTAACAGTGTGCAGGACTGAAACAGCAGCTCACAGGTTTAAGTTGAATTTTAGTTGTTTGTTGAGACTGTTTTGATTTGAAGACTGCTGTTTTGTTTAATCTGACTGTTTTGACAGCAACTACACAGTTCTACACAGTTCTGTGTAGTGAATTAATTTTTGGTTTGCTGTTTTGACTTGTCAAGTTTAGCAATTTGTAACAGTTTATTGTACCAGTTGAGACATAAGACAGTTGTGCTTGACTGTTTTGGTTTTGTTATTTTGACAGCAGCAGGATCTCACAGTTTTGATTGCTGATTTGAGTTTGAGCAGCAASAATAACAGTTGAAAGCAGTTGTTATTTGACACAAGTTGTTATCGCAAAAGTGACTGATACGAGGGTGTGAGAAGTGGATCCATACTAGAAGCTTTCAAGTGAATTTTTGGATAGACTTTCGAGTGCAGATAGATCATTTTTTTAAAAAGTGTAACATCTGTATTGTATTTGGGCTTGGATTAGTTTGTTTTGGACTTAGACATTATTTTCTTCGGCTTAATTTTGTTGTGTTTTTTATTTTGTTTTTTGATTGTGTTTAGATTTTCTTTTGGATCAGTGTATATCTATTTTTGTGTGTGTTTTTCAGTGTTTGTGTTTTTCTATTCTTTTTGAGCTTAACTGTTCATATTTCTTTTATCTGATTTCACTGCATAGATCCTTAACTGATCAATTTTTTAAAATGGCAGATATTCTAATGAAGGAGAATCAAGAATTGAGAGCAATGTATGCTGAACTGGAAAAGAACTTTAAACTTCAGAATTATGTTAGTGTGAAATGTAATGAAACTTTGCATCGAGAGTATAAAGAAAAGATAGAACGAGTTTAGGATGAATCCAAATATGAGTTAGATAAACTTAACAAATCCTTGGATGATATCACAGTAGAATTTGACAAAGAAAGAAAAACAAGGAGTCAATCTTTTAAAGATTTGCACAACAAACTCCAAAAAGTTCAAATTGAACTAATTGCTG
>NW_020204597.1:0-6337 GCF_001531365.2 Cynara cardunculus var. scolymus
TGCGATTGAAGCTTTTGAACTCCTTCCTTTCTCCACCCTTCCTGAATTCTCTTGTGATCAAGACAAGAGTCTTCATCATCTCCTTCATGGAGACCTCTTCTTCTTCAGAACTGTTGTCACTATCTGCAATCAGCACCACCTTCTTCTTCTTCTTCTTCTTCTTCTTCTTCTTCTTCTCCTTCTTTACCTCCGTTTCCTTCCCAGAACACCCGTCTTCTGCAACTAGAGCCAGAGGGCCGCCATAGTTCCTTTTCATTTGAAGAACTTGAGACTATTGGCTCTTAAGGGAACCAAATAAGTCTGCTAATGTCTATGTTTCTAGATCCAGGATGGCCTTCATGGACATTGTGATATTCATCCATTCAGCCCCAAGGCTTTTCAAGAACAGTGAGTTATTCTCCTCTGCCTTTCTCGGGATGCCATACCTCTTACAGTTTCTGATTAACGTGTTTAGTCTAGAGTATGTATCCGACAGAGACTCACCATCTTTAGCCTTGAAGCTGTAGTACTCGTCCATGCAAATTGCACGATTGTTCTTAAGCATTTTCCTTCCACCTTCAATTTGCTTTTCCAGTTCTGCCCAGATCTCCATGGACAGTTGACARTGATCAATACACTTAAAKATGTCATTAGGAATTGCCATGATCAACAAACGTTTACATTTGTTCCCCAACTCGACGATAATCTTGTCTTCGTGGCTCTAGTTTGCTTCAAGACGCGGTTCGTAGTGCTCAGGTATTTCAGGTGTGGTTCCAGTTGCTGGAACTCTAGGAATTAGATTCATTGGGACGTAGGGAGGGTTGTACAGGAAGTCGTAGATTCTAGGATGAATCCCTTCGAGAAAGTTCACCATTCGAACTTTCCACTGTGGGTATTCTTCGCGAATGAGTGTGGGAGGTTTGGACTGTAAACCAGTACTCATAAAGGATGTATTGGCTATATTTGCCATTGAAAGAGGAAGAATCAAAAGAAAAGTGAAGAAAAGTGAAGAAAATTGATAGAACAGTGAAAACAGAGTAACCTGGTGAAGAAGACGACTGTGTTCTTGAGCGAATAAGGATGAATACCAAGAACAGAATAAATCAAATTAAAATTTGATTCATGTTCTGATACCAATTGTAGGATCGATTAACTCAGTTTTTTTTGGTATTAATTACTTACTTGGATGATCTGTTTGACAGTGATGATGCAGCGGAAAAGATAAGAATCAACCAAAGTAGAAATCGATAAGAACACGGTGATGAAGATTGATGAACATAAGAGAGAGCTTCAAATGATTTTCAATAGAATGAAAATGTTAACAATTACAATTCTGAAGCACACTGAAATACAAGGGCCTACGCTGCTATTTATACAAGCAAATAACCGTTTTCTGACACGACCTAAAGTAAATTAATCTAAGTCGTTCGATCAAAAAAAATTACAGACAAGAACACATGATAAGCACGAGCAGCTAATAAACCWAAGTAAAACAGCTAAAGAAGATCTACACAGAAGACAGGCTGCAGACCCTCTGTGAGACATCACAGAGGCTCTGCTGGATATAACTTGAAAGTACATTGACGTAGAGGATATCTTCCAGAACCTCTGTGAGACACGACAGAGGTTCTGTCGTCTTTGTCTTGTAGTATTGTCTTTGCAGAGGACCAGTTTCCAGAACCTCTGTAAGACACGACAGAAGTTCTGTCACTTGAGACTTGTACGCTTGAGCATCTTCTGCTGTTGGTCCTCTGTGGTCTTCTGTGACAGATCATCTTCTGTCAACACTTGCAGTATTACTTTTCCATACTTTTACATTTAATGAAATGAGAGATAACATTTTCAAATCAACATTCATATTACAGTTTATTTTTGAAAATAAAGCACACTTGCAACTATCAGGCTTAGCTTTTGAATTCTTTGAAGAAGAAGTAATTTTGAAAGAATTAACATTTTCTTTCTACAAGTCATCCTTCTTCCTCCATTCATAGCCAGCGGCTTTAAGATTCTTCACAGAAAAGAAGTTCGAATTCACAGAAGATTTGACAGTTGAACACACATACTTTTCAGATTTCAGAGAAGTCTCAAAATATTTTTTAGAATTTAAGCTTGAAGACTCTCCTACTTCAAAAATACTTTCATAAAAATTGATTTTTATCAATAACAGTGGATTTAATTTGAGAATAAATCTAAGGAATCACTGAACTTTCAAAATTTGAACTCAAAGGTTATTTGATAACTTCCTCAAGCTTCATGGTTTGACTCATGAGCTTGGTTCTTTCATCAAAACTAGAATTTAAATTCTTTTTGAGATCATTGATCTTTTGTAAATTTGACTCATGCAATTTGTCTTTGCAAACTAAAGCATGGTTAATTCAGAAATTTCATCATTAAGCTTTTTTACTTTAAGACAAAATTTATTTTGAGCTTGTTCCATAGATCTCTTCTCGGATTTCAACTCCGCCTCAAGTTCAGAAATATACTTCTTTAAAGCAGAAATTTTAGCATTTGAGTCAAATTCAGGATTAGAATGAATTGCCAGATCATTTTGTTTAACAATCTTTTCATTTGAGTCAAAATCATAAATCACTTCTATTTCAGAATCAGAGTCTGAGTCATAAAGCACATTGTCAAAAATTCAGACTTAGAAATTTCTTCCTTTACAGGGACACATTGTCAAAAATTCAGATCTGCCATTGTTGAAGAGCATTCTTGAATATTGATCATAACAGGGACACACAAAGGAATTTAAAATCCCAAATTTTTTACCAAAAACATGAAAAACAATGATCAAATTGTAAATCTTTGTGTATAACAAAGATTCACAATGAGATTATGCACAGATTGAACACAAAACACAAATTTTAAAAAAAAAATTGGATCAAAATCTAAAAAAAATATTAAGAACAAGATGAATATTAAGAAGAATACAGAAAAATTCAGCAAAAAAACCGTGATTTCTTCTCCTGATTTCGAGCAAATCCTGCTTTGATACCAATTGTGTGTCCCTGTTATGATCAATCTTCAAGAATGCTCTTCAACAATGGCAGATCTGATAAATCTTTAAGAACACTTTAATATGAACTTTGAGAGAGAAAGTCAAACATTCAAAGGATAGTCAAACTCTCTATTACGTTTCAGATTTTACAAATAAGCTTCCTTCTGTAAAATTACAAAGACATCACCCTATTTATAGGGTCAAACTTCTAAACATAGTCAAAGTCAAACCTATCTAAGAAAAGTCAAACRCGATGACTTTTACAATTATAGACAATATTTAACTTTCAAGACGAATACAATTTAATAATGATTTTTAGTCCTAACAAAATCGCCCAGGCTAAATCGATCAAGATTATCGACTGTCTTTGTTGTCTTCATCGCACACAGGGTTCTGCAAAATCGCTCAAAGGATTCATCCGGATTTCTAAATCGGATAGCCCTAGTCGATTTTTCAGTATATCGCTCAATCCACCTGATTTGAAGGTTTCTGTGTTTGAAATTTGTTCATCAATTCAACAGTTCAACTGGGTTTCATTGATTCATTTCATCATCTTCATTACAAAATTGCTTGCTTCATACAGACATTCCTCTATTTGTGGTTTAGCTTATTCGATTTTCGCTTGTTCATCGCATTCAATAGTCATTATTCTGCGTATGTTGATTTTGGGTGAGTCTTGTACAGAAGCAGCTACAGCGGGCTATGGAAATCGCACAATCGAGCACAAATTCAATCGTATTTCTAAATCGCTCACACAGTTCAAGGCTTAACCGTATTACAACTTAGTTGAAGACGTGTTCATTTTTACATAAATACAGACCTGTCCGGATTTCAAGTTTCTTGACCGAAGCTTATTCGATTTTGGTTGGATTTGAAGAACTGTGTAAATCGTAGATTTCCTTTGGTTGATTTCACATTAATCGCACACTGGTTGGTTTTCAGAGAACTTGACAGATTCATCTTCATTCTCTGTGTTCAAAATCGTTCAATAGCCTGACTGGTTTTGGGATAAATCGCTTACAAGGGTACATGAGCTCAAGCTATATCGCACAATAGGTCTTCATCTGTTTTGATAAGGATTCACCGTTCTTGTAGATTTCTTCCAGATTTTGATACCACAGCTGTGACAGCTTCTTTCCCTGTAACAGACTCAACCGCAGGTTTATCAGCATCGCAACACAGTACTGCTAGAAATGGGGAAGAGATTCCAGTCCAGAGAATTGTTATGTAGAGTAGGGGTGAGCATAGGCGGGTACCCGCTCTTTTTGACAGGAACCGGAACCTGAACCGGAATCGGCGGTTCTTGAGATATTGGAACCGGAACCGGTTAGAGCGGTTCTTAAATTTTTGGAACCGGAACCGCCGGGAACCGGTTCCGGTTCCGGGTACCCACTTCCTAAAATATTAAAATTTTATTATTTAGAAATAAAAAATAAAACATTGCCAAAACACTAAATAAATAAGCCAGAATACAAATTATACAGAATAATTCTTACAAATATTGTTTAACGATTACAAACTATAATAGATTAATAGAAAATATTCAAAGTTTAACGATTAGAAACTATAATGGTAAATGTTCAAAGTTTAACGATTACATACTATGAATCCAAGTGAATACACAATTTGAAAAAATACGAATCATTTTATATGGAGAATTTAGATGAATAATGAAGATGACGACGTGCTTTCAAGATGTAAACCTAATATAAATTTGGTATTAAAAAATAATTATTTTTTTTTTACTTGAAAAATACGGGGTACCCGGCGGGTAACGGTTCTGAAAAATTGAGAACCGGAACCGGAACCGGAACCATTCTCAATCGGTTCCGTATTTTTGGAACCGGAACCGGAACCACTCATATCGGTTCCGGTTCCGGTTCTGGAACCGGCAGTTCCAAGGTGGTTCCGGGTTCCATAGTCGGTACCCGGTTCTGCTGCTCACCCTAGTGTAGATTCAAAGACTGAAACTCAGACTGTTTGCTTCAAAATTAGAATCTCGAGGACAAACCTGCAAGACAAGCTGCATCTCATGAAAATCTTTAGTGGATTAATGAACTATTGTCTATCTTACAGCCTCTTGCAGCACAAGTGAATTAATGAACTAGACAGCTCTGTCTTTATGCAAATGATAAAACTGATTTGAAGAATACTGTTGGTAGGAGTACTTGATGTATTTGTTACACTATTAAAGAAAGAGCCTCTTGAAACATTAGTTGTTGCTTCTAGTTATATAACATTCATATCAATAATACTCGGAGATTTGGTTCGAAAATTTTCTGTCGTCCAAAGCAATATCCAACTAAAGATTGCTTTTGTTTCTGCAGATATTGTTGCTGCATTTGGTGCTGTTGAAATTGCTTCAGTTGCTGATTTTGAAGAAGTTGTTCCTGCTGTTTCATATGCTGGTGTTTCATATGCAAATATTGTTGCTACTGATGAAGCATCTGTAGAAATTGCAGAAGATAGTAATCCGGCCTTGAGAATCTGATATTTGAAGAAGCGCATGCATGTTCGGATTAGACTACCTCTCTCGTACTACTTGTATTCGATTTAGTTGAATATCGCTCAATCTTTCCAGGTTCCAAAATCACTCATTATATACGTATTGTTTTTGTAGGTCTGTTTGTGAAGTCCCAAAATCATACAAACATGATATGATCTTCAAGAATTAAGATGAATAAAATAATAGAAAGAATATCTTCAAAGAATGATTTGTTATAACCGGGTTTCACATAACTTGGGTTGAGGTAATTTATACGTGTTTATTATGTGGATTACATGAAATATGCATATATGTGAAAAGGTGTCATGACATATATGATTTATACATGTATTCATGTGGTGGGAAACACGCATAAGGTGGTATATAATTGTGATAAATTATTTGGGTGGACATTATTTTATTATTTAAAAGCTTATATCTTCATGGTTAAGAAACCATGAATTTTATAATGCAAAATCTACCACCCAAAGTTATTTGTATTGGACAAAAGCTTTCACCGCCTTTGAAGTTTTATTATTAAAATCCTCCACCGCCTAGGTGAGGATATTTAAAGAAGAGTTTGATAAGGTTATCCTTATCACTGTCACTCTTTTGGAAAAGAACCTGTGTGTGTGAGATAAAGTGTTCTTCAAGATTCTGTGTTAAGAATAAGCTGTTGATGTGTGTTTATTATCAAGAAATCTATTTGATAAGGTGAGTTTTAAACTACTATTGAGTATAAACTGTGAGTTTTCTTTTAAATCTACCTTTGCTTATAAACTGTGAGTTTTATTGTTGATTATATGTTATGAGTTTTGATGTTGGTTTTGAAGAAAAGATGGTAAAACTATTTTGATAGTTTTAAAGGTGTTACT
>NW_020204597.1:7002-10548 GCF_001531365.2 Cynara cardunculus var. scolymus
AATTTTATACTTAGAATCTTTTTATGAAAAACAGACCAGATGAGCTTAGGTTGACTTACATGTTGAACCAGAGGGGCTCTGGTTGGGCATGTCTTTTGAACCAGAAGCTCTAGTTAGTACAACAAGAGGCTCTGGTCGAACATGAACTTTTTATATTTGGTTGTTTTATGAAAAAGGTTATATTATTGATTGAGAGTTTATCTAAAGATCATTTGTATTAGKGAAGTTTTGGTTAGTTCAACCAGCGTGTTAGCTCTATTATTCATACTCTTGTAAAAGTATAGAAAAAGTATTCAGCAAGTCTTGACAGAAGGATAACTTCCACAGAAGACAACAGAGGACTAACGACAAAAGCCTTGTATTTGAGCAAGTAAAGTGTGACAGAACCTCTGATGCCTCTCACAGAGGTTCTGAAAAATGGTCCTCTATCAATAAGAACATACAAGTCAATTACTGCAGAGCCTCTGAGATGGCTCACAGAGGGTCTGCAGATTTCGTCTTCTATGAAGATCCTCTTCCAACTGTTTTTGAAAGGTTGTTAGCTGCRTGTGCTTCTCACGTGACTAGAACTTAATCGACTTTATTTGGACGGCTTAGATGATTTCACGCGTCAAGATCTTGTCAGTAAGGTCGTTAGGAACTAGTATAAATAGCGGCGAAGGCCTTTGTATTCAGTGTGCTTCCGTATTGTAATCGTCTTATTTTCAATTGAATGAATTGAAAAACCTTTGAAGCAATTCTCCTGCATTCATCTTCTTCCTCATCTTGACTATGTGTTCTTGGTTTATTTTACTGTATTTTGTTCTTAATATTGTTTCCACTGCACTTTAATCGTCTTAGAGTTCATTCAGAGTATTAGATCAAATATCAAAGCAGAATTTAAGGTCCTACACAGCGGCTCTGGTCGTGAAGACCAGAAGCTCTGGAAGACAGACCAGAGGGACTCTGGTCCTGTTTCGAAATATTTTCTAAGTCTTGTTGGTTCAACCAGCGGCTCTAGTCGTGAAGACAAGAAGCTCTGAAAGAGAGAACAGAGGGGCTCTGGTCCTAAATGTCGAATTATATTCTAAATGTGGTGTGAAACCAGGGGCTTTGGTCATGAAGAGCAGAAGCTCTGGAAGAGAGACCAGAGGGGCTCTGGTCCTGAATGTCGAAATATTTTCTWAGTCTGGATAGTTAAACCAGAGGCTCTGGTCGAGGAACCAGAAGCTCTGGAAGAGAGACCAGACGGGCTCTGGTCAAGAATGTTTAAAATATTTTCTAAGTGTTGTTTGAGACCAGAGGCCCGAAGGACCAAAGCAGTATGTTTTCAGTTTTGCTTCATAAGATGTTTGATTTGAAATAAATGTTTTGGTGATCTTCACCCTGCATTACATATAAGGGAACCTCACTAGACATTCATGTCTAACCCTTATTTTCGTGTTTCCAACATTATGTGTGCAGGTAATGATAAGGGAAAGAGTATTATGTGAATTACTTCCCTATATGCTTAGCTGTTTTTGGAAGCATAGATGATAGGATGCAAGGGCTTGTACTTTTAGAAATTTTGGAGCTGTGTATTTTATATTATAGACTCTTGTATCGAGGACCTATGTGGGGAAAACATGTATTCTATATATGAAATATTTGTTATATGCAATGTGTGGATTTGGGGTGTTCCAGAGTTGGTATCAGAGCCTGAGTTTAAGGGATTTAGGTATTCACATGCATGATACCTAGACTTAAACTATTTGAWTGCATATTAGGGTCACAGACATAGTTAGCACCTTTGGAATAAATGTAATAAGTTAAGAGGTCAGTGTGTAAAGTATTTTCGGATTACATCTGGCCAATGTAATTTTGAATCTACAGGTACATAACTGAACTTGGACACTTTATTATATTTGGGAATGTGAGAAATATGTGTTTTAACTTTGTTATCTACAGATGGCTAGTAGATCGAGAAGGTCATAAAGGATCACCACCCAATCAAGAAGAATCCCCTATTGCTCCTATTGGCACCTCTGAGAGTAGAAGCAGAGGCAAAGGTAGAGGCAGAGGTAGAGGGCAGACCAGAGGCAGAATAAGTCAGCCAGAAATCAATATGAATCAAACAGAATCAAATTCTGAAAATATGAATCAAGAACAGATATCTCACCCAGAATATATAAGAAGAGACATATTTTAAGGAATCCTGCCAGAATAGAGACACACAAAATTGAAGTTACTCCATCAATCCCAATTATCAATAACAAGGAAGGAGATATAAAGATGTTTCTAACKTGTAAACCACCAACCTTCTCGGGAGAAAGAGATCCAATCAAGGCCATGTGTTGGATCAAGGAGATGGAGTCTGTATTCAATACCATCCGATGTGCTGAAACAGATAAAGTTAGATTTACAGTCTCGGTGTTAAAATCGAATGCGTTATTTTGGTGGGAAGTAGAATCTGTTAGCTTTATTATTCATCTCTTGTAAAAGTATAGAAAAAGTATTTTGCAAGTTTTGACATAAGCTTATCTTCCACATAAGACAACAGAGGACTAACGATAGAAGCCTGATTGTTGAGCAAGTAAAGTGTGACAGAACCTCTGATGTCTCTCACAGAGGTTCTGGAAAATGGTCCTCTATCAATAAGAACATACAAGTCAACAACAGCAGAGCCTCTGAGATGGCTCATAGAGGGTCTACGGATTTCGTCTTCTGTGAAGATCCTCTTCCGACTGTTTTTCAAAGGTTGTTAGCTGCATGTGTTTCTCACGTGACTAGGACTTAATCGACTTTATTTGGACGGTTTAGATGATTTCACGCGTCAAAATCTTGTCAGTCAGGTCGTAAGGAACTAGTATAAATAGCGGCTAAGGCCTTTGTATTCAGTGTGCTTCCGWATTGTAATCGTCTTATTTTCAATTGAATGAATTGAGAAACCTTTGAAGCTAGTCTCCTATGTTCATCTTCTTCATCAGCTTAACCGTGTGTTCTTGGTTTAATTACTCTGTTCTGTTCTTATAATTGTTTCCGCTGCACTTTAATCATCTTAGAGTTCATTCAGAGTAACAGATCAATATCAAAGCTGAATTTTCAGGTCCAACAATTGGTATCAGAGCAGGAATTGAATTCTTATTCGATTAATTCTGTTTTGGTATTAATCTACATTTTCTAGAACACCAGTCTTTTTCAGATTTTCATGTTTTACTCTTTTAAATCAGTTTCATCTTGTTCTTATCTTTCTTCTTCTAATTTCAATGGCGAACTTGGCTAATACCTCGTTCATGAGCACTGGATCGCAATCAAAACCTCCCATGCTTATCCGTGAGGAGTATCCGCAATGGAAGGTGCAAATGATCAACTTTTTAAAGGGAATCACCCTAGAATATGTGAATTTCTCTACAATCCTCCTTATGTGCCAATGAATTTGATGACAAGAGTTCCAGCTACTGATACAATCCCTGAAATTCCTGAGCATTACGAGCCAAGACCTATTGCTAACTGGAGTGATGAAGACAAGATATTGGTTTATTTGGGCAGCAAATGCAAAAGGTTGTTAATCATGGCAATACCTCATGA
>NW_020204598.1:0-3682 GCF_001531365.2 Cynara cardunculus var. scolymus
TTACTAAGCTCATACATCACTACCTTGGACAACTCTGGATTAAGCATCGTTGGTTATGCTTCTCACCCAATCAACAAATCCCTTGTACCTATGGAACTTAATGTGAATACCCTGCGAATAGCCCTCTGCCTACCCTCCTTGTAATCTCTCAATTTGGATGCTTTCGCCCCAACCCCAACAGACGATGAACTACTTCAATTTCTTGAATTTCTTTCCTACTCATCAAAGACTAAAATCTCCAAAAGAACTGAATTCAAAAGGAAAGACCTTCCCCCAATTTGGAATACCCTATTTTCCATAATCAATTGCTGCCTAACAGGGAAGGTCGGCAGCCATGACCAAGCCTCTCACACAATGCTTTCCATTGTATATGGAATATATTTCAACCTGCCCCTAAATTACGCATAGCTCATATTCGATGACATGGTGGGATTAATTAAGAAGAAGTGCGCGACACATAGGGGTGATAAGTCAAAAGTGAAGGCGCAGAAGAAGGCCAAAGAGGACCTCAATCATCCAAAGCTTATCCTACAGAGGTTCTTTGGTCTGGTCTTTGGTGAATTGATTGCAGAGAAGCTGCCCTCTGCCGAACTTAATGCCAGATTGTATCCAATGAAGGAGTTCCGTCCCACAGAGCATGAGCTAGGGTACAGAAGCCCCAGACCTCTATCGAAAGCCATGCTCAAATACCTTAGCCATGGAGATAGGAAAGAGTATAGATGTGGATACAGGAGGCCAGAGCCGGTCCCTGAAACCCCTCCACGCATAGGTATCCCATTAGGTGAGAAAGTGCAAAAAATGAGAGTAGAGGGAAGAAGGGAGGAGCCAACAGAGGCTAGAGAGGTGAGTGAGGAAAGACCTATTGAAAAAGGCATGCACACTCTGAGCCCAACCCAAGCTAACCTCGCAGAGGACATTCTTTCGTCCTCTGTCGAATGCACTGCCCGGGAACCACAACATACTCCAACATCCTTTCAAAAGGATGCTGGTTTTAAAATAAGAGTCAAATCGCCCAAGGACTCGTCACAACCCAAAGAGGCATCCGTTGCCTCTCCACACTTGAGTGACCAACCAAAGTATACTTCAGAGGCATATGCGAGAGTCACAGAGACTGATGGTCTAGAACGCCCAAAGTCCGTACTAGATCCCTCTGCTGAGTTAGGCTCTGAACCTACTAGGCAAGATATCGACAGAACACTGGTAGGCTCTCCAAAAGGAGATGTTCGACGATCCGGTGGAAGTCCCCGAGCTGACTTCGAAAAACCAGTCGCTGAGGGCGCCTCACGCCCCAAGGCGACTAGGTCACCATGTGTTGGTGATCTAGGTTCCAAGGATGCCTATGTGACGAAGGGGGAGTTAGAAACCTTCGCCACATCGGTATTCCAGAGGTTGGACGAGTTGAAAAGCTTGTTCACCTCTCAACCATTGACAGAGGCATTTGCTCCAATCATAGAGGCTCTAAAGGAGTTGACATCTACAACTTCAGAACTCAAGGCGACTCTTTCAGCCCTTCCGAGCTCTGTCCTTCATAAAGATGACCTCGCAGAAGCCTTCAGCGTTCTGTCTCTCAACCCTTCCTCAATCCAAAAGCTGAAGACAGAGTTATCAGAGGTAGCCGCCCAGTTTGCTGCTGATTTCATCTCCGCTGGCTACACAGACTACTCCGCCTTCAAGGATGAGATAAAGCAGATGTTCTCCTCTGCAGTCGCATATGGTGTTGATACCAAATCCTCCAGGGCAAACATCAACCATCTAGCCACTCGCAGAGAGCTAGATGCAATGGTTGAAGCCCTAGGAGAGCTCGTGCGCAAATATACAGACCAACTCCTCAAAGAAGCCCAAGCTTCCAACCAATCAATTAGAGACTGCACTTCAAAGCTCGTCAAAGAGGGTGACTCCTTCAGAAGCGAAATCTATCGCAGCCTCTCTAAATTGAAGTGGGCCACAGAGATCGACATAAGCAGCGCTTCTGTGAACGTTGAGTTGGTGATCGAGAAAATGGAGAAGGCGGCTACCAAAATCCTAAGGCGATTGAAGAAGGCTCCCCTTGTTACTTGCAAAGCAGAAGCCACCAAAATCCATGACGATCAAGGAGGTGATGACCATGATCGTCATGAGGCGGAGAAGAAGACAGAGAAGAAAGCTGAAGAGCCTAAGAAGACAACCTCTGCCAGACCACTAAAAATAGTGGACTCTGCAGCTGCCCTGTTCTCAAAAGATAAATCTCCAGAGCCTAAGGGGAAAGGCAAGGGTAAAGTTGTAGAGGAGTCACCACAGAAGGGGTCAAGCTCTGAGACGCCAAAGGAGATAAATGAAGAAGAGTATGATGACCCAGAACTCGTTCAAGCGTTAAAGGCGTCTTTGGCAGAGGCACAAGCAAGAAAGGGCAGAACCCCTATCCCCAGAGTTGGAGAAGGCTATTCCTCCAAAATGACGAAAGATGAAACGTCCACGGGTACGTTTAATGCTCTGGTAGGAAYTGTCAAGCCAATCCTACCAGAGGGGTCCACCCAGAGGCCGATACTAGAAGAAGAAGAAACCAGAATTCTAGAATCTGCCACAGTGGGAAGGGTTACTGAGATCCTTGAATCAATAAGCAAAATTCCTATGCAGCAAGGGCGCACAGAGCCCGTAACCACTATGAAGGAGATTCTGCGGTGGCGTTACTCTACCGTGGACACAGAGCCCCCTTACGATCCAGAGCTTACAAGAATGCCTTCTGCCGCTGCAAAGTTTCACTTCTCAAAACTCACAAGGCCACGCGAGCAGGTCTTCTCAGAGTACGTGATAACTTCTCTTGAAACCATATCTCCAAGGACTATGCTGAAGAAGACCGTGCTTTATGCTCAATATGTGGTGAAGAGGGATGACGGCAACCTCTACACGTTCACAGATGCTGACCTCCACAACCTCTATGTATTTGACCTTATCTTCTTGCACAAAATTCTTAATAAATACATGGAGAGGAGGTCAAGCTATTCGACTTCTCTCAGAAGGCTGATCGAAGTAATGCGCGCTCAAGTAAAATACTACAGTGAGAAGGACTTCGATATCGCGATGAGGTTGGCCCAAACAGATTTGAAGATTTCCCCTCCGAAGAACAGGCCAAGTTGGTTACTTAGATGTCATCCCAACACCATTGCCCATAATCCCATCTTTGGGTTTATGTTCTTGGACAAGGATGACATTCTAAGGTTCTTTGATCCAACAGAGGTGAACAAATATGCGACAGAGACTCTTGAATGGGTGTTCAACCTAGTAGCAGCAGAGGTGTACAGAGGGCATCTAAGGGCGGACGAAGTGTCTGGTATTCTGGAAGCAATTAAAGTTCAAGTCTCCTTCAAAGAGTGGATATTCAAAGTCTACAGAACCATCAAGTCAGATCTGCAATTTGCCATAGATGACTATCCAGACTCTGCTGTGGACTAATCTTCTGTAATAGTATAGGCCTGAGCAACAATTTTTCATTTCATTTCTTTTAAGTAATTCTTTTCAGAGGATAAGTTTAATCTCCTCTTGTAATTCTTTCATTTAGTCATTTCTTGCTTTCAACTGTCCATTTTTTACTTTTTTCATACTTAGGGGGAGATTGTTAGCTCTAATATTTACTTCATGTAAAAGTATGAAAAAGTATTCTGCAAGTGTTGACAGAAGGGTATCTTCCACAGAAGACATCAGAGGA
>NW_020204598.1:4197-10096 GCF_001531365.2 Cynara cardunculus var. scolymus
TCCTAGAGATCATTCAGAGTAAGAGTTCAAATACCAAAGCTGAATTTACAGGTCCTAACACTCATCAGCATCATTTTTCATATCATGTATATACTTGAATTTCATGTACACCAATACAATCAAGTTATCATCATATGCAGATAGACACATGCAAATGTCATGGATAAAATACTTTGTAATTACCATGTATATATCCCATAAAATTCGCATAATATACTCACTTTGAATCGTTAGCATTCGATAGACCGTTTTCTGATAACTGCAACCTACACGATAATTTATACCATTCTTAGGAACCTTAAATAATCATAACTTGATCAATCATTAATGATCTTAGTACGACTACTCTTAATAACTTTTATTGGTCAACCCTCAATACCATTATCACATTTTTCACTCAAATATTTACTTGAAATGTGATTATAATACATATTGTGGTTATAATACTTCTCAAAGTTAATCGACGTTTACATATTTTATAAAAACATGCAATACACTTCACATTATCTTGAAAAAAATAATATTTTTATCAAAATGGCTAGAGTGAACATTTTGCAATGTGAATAAGTCATAACGTCCCATTTAAAATTTGTAAATGAAGAATAGTGACAACATATCACACACATATAAATAATGGTAAAAAACATAACTTTAAAGTTTACATAATTAACACTCAAAATAATGTTCAGAGTACCAATTTTCTAAGTCTAGGGGTATTTCGTTAATCTTAAAAAGCTGATACCAAAGGTACAGTTAATTTTAAACAATTCCCTGATTTAGGAGCCTCTTGGTACCTTTCACGAGCGAAATATTCAAAATAATGCTTAGCAGACCAATCTCAAAGCATAGTGGCATTTCAATAATTTTATTAAGCAAATACTTAAAATATTTCTAAAATATTGATTTCCCTAATTGTGAAATCATTTTGGTAATTTCATAAGTATAATAATCAAAATAAAGCCTAGATACCAATTCACAAGATATTTGGTCAATTCGGTAATATTATAAAGCAAATATGTAAAATATCACTAAAATATATGAATTATAGGGTCATTTTGGTAATTTCATAGAGATAATAATAAAAATAAAGCTTAGATAACAATTTCCAAGACAAGGTCATTTCGGTAATTTTATAAAGCAAATACGTGAAGTATTGCTAAAATACTTATTCTCTAGTTGTAAGGTTATTTTGGTAACTTCATAAGCTCAATTAATTAAAACCGAGTCAAAAATTACATTTTACAAGTCTACGAAGACTTTTTGAAATTTTCTAAAAGTTAATGTCGCTGGAATTAGGTATCAAGAATCTAGGGGCTATATTGGAATTTGTAAATAAGTAATAATGAAATAAATAAAAGAGAAATTATATTTTTAAACCTTGTGATTTTCACTCATTATCAACTTTAGTCCTCCTGCTAAACTAATTACGATTTTTGTCACTATGGTTATCATTTTCTTTCAATTTGGTCCCTCTGACTAACTCAAGTTACAAAGGTTAGTTAACTTTTTTTTGTCTTTCCTCTTTTTGTTTTATTAGATCATTGAGTAAATAGTAAACTATAATTTTGGTCCCTCTGGTTTACATGAATCTTCGAAAGTGGTTTCTAGACTTCTGTAACTACAATTATCGTTCATACTGTTTATATTTTCCTTTAAAAATAGTCCCTCGACTTAACTCTATTAATTTTTTTTTCATTAAGTTAGGGGCATTTTCGTTTTTTACTTTTACAAGGATAAGTTGCACATCTTTTTATTTTATAGGGACCAGTTTGTAATTTACTCAAATTTATATTGATATAATATATTAATACACACACACACATATATATATATATATGTATATGTATATATATATATATATATATGTATGTATGTATAGGGGTCTATTAAATAAAAGAACTGATTATTTTGTGATAACTGCGATATCTAATCTCAACCACAAATCAATGGATAAGTTATGAAACTAGTATTTTTGGTAATTTGACTTAAAATTATAGTTAAAGGGTATTTTAGGTATTTTGTTTTTTATCTCTCCCCTCTCTCTCTTCTACCTCCGGCCTCCGACCAACACCATGTGATTTCTAAATACACCAAGATACACAATGTGATACTCAAAACACACCAAGTAAACTTTGCGATCACTTTAATACCAACTGTGGTATCACTATGATACCAAGTGTAGGAATGCTCACAGGTGGTGTTTAGTAGTCGATTATCGGATGCGGCATCTTGGTCAGAAAAGATGACCAGAGGAGGTCATAGGAGTGGTAGTGGTACCACAATTGGTATCACAATGGTCTCAAAGTTTATTTGGTGTATTTTTTAGTATCACATTGTATGTATTTGGGTATCACATTGTGTATATTGGTGTATTTTGGGTATCACATGGTGTTCATCGGAGGCCGGAGGTAGAAAAGAGAGAAAGAGGAGAGATAAAAAATTTAAAATACTCTTTAATTATATTTTTAACTCAAATTACCAAAAATATTAGTTTCCTAACTTATCCACTAATTTGTAGTTGAGATTGGATCTCACAATTATCACAAAGTAATCAGTTCTCCCTTGAATAGACTCATATATATATATATATATATATATATATATATATAATCCTAATAAATAAGTAACTTTGTGGACATATGTCACGTTTCTGTGCGACGGTTGTTGATTTTTCCCGCCTAAACATGCATCTAGACACAATTTTCACTTACGGCTCCCAGACTTACAACATAACTCTGGAAAAATTCATGTCTGAATTTAACTCTGGAATGGTCATCAAAACCAGGTTTAAAATTTAAAATTCGGATTTTGAAGCATTTTTCACAAAGCAATAGACAGGAACTCTGCCCCTTGGACCCCGCCAAGGGCTGCCGCCCCTTGGACTCCGCTACCGGGGGCGCGGCCCCCGGACACCTTTTGTTAGGGCTTCATCCCTAAATCAAAATAAACTCAAACAAGTGTGCACTCCGCACCTGCCTTACTTGTTCAATATTTATCATGATTACATTGGTCAACAATTTAATCCCATTACACTTAAATGACATTAGTGATACAAATCATCAACATAAAGTCATCAGATATTGGTTATTTCTCAGAATTACAACATAACTATGAATTGTTTTGTTCCGAACTTAGTTATATAGTTTATTCCCAGACTTAGAATACAACTCTAAACTCCTCTTCAGAGTTACGTTTCTGAGTTATAAGAAGTCAAAATTCTTGTGACTCAGAGTTATGCTCGTAGATACTTTCTAGACTTAGAAGACAACTCTGATTTCCTCTTATTCAGAGTTAACTCCAGAGTTATTTTCCAGTCTAACAATAGAATTCCGAATTCTTCTGTTCCAGAGTTAATGTTCAAAGTTTTCTTTCAGAGCTAATGTCCAGAGTTTTCTTCATTTAATAAGAGCCAAGGACAATCATTATCAAAAGTTGGATTATTTCTAAGACAACCGGTCTTCACGCATGGTTAGTTATATGTTGCTTTATCCAGAGTCAAAAGCTAGCAAGGTTTGAAAGTACTAATTATGAATGATGATGATATTATTGACAGTAAAACAACGAATGTTGTATACAAAGAAGCGTTTAATAATATATAATACATGGTTCTTATTTTATTAATGTTTTACATATTTACCTTATATTTGTTCAGTTTATATTGTGTTATAAATATTGTTTTACAACTTCATCTTATTAACTCATATTATTATTAATTCTTAAGAGGCACATTTTTTATTTATGTTTTGCATTATAATTATCCGACCATAGAGGATCTGCATGTGCTACGCAAATTCTCTCACCCGGACTCTGTGCTTCATACAGAGCTTTAGAGAGGGACTTCATTTACTACGCAAAGTTTATGACCAAACTTCCACAATTCATACAGAGCTTTAGAGAGGTACTGCAGAAACCACGCAGCACCTCTATGCCTGATTTCATGCTTCATGCAGCTCTGCATCTACAATGCAGAGTCTCTGTGTGATAACCGGATCCTGGTTATTACCCAAAGTATTTAATACGTAATTATTTGATTAAATGATTACGTGATAGCCTGATGAATTGCTACATGCTGGTATGTGAAGTTGTGTATTAATTGAATATATATATATATATATTCAAATGCATGACATGTATATATATGATTATATGCATGTATGGAGTATAAATGTATTTACGCATGTGCATGAGAAAGCATGATGTGGATAAGGGGGAGGGAGGAAGGGCGGTTTAACCGCCCTTCCTGTTTTGGAAACTATAAAAGGGGTTGAGTCTTTTCATTTACCCTTTTCCTACTATTTTTAAGAGGTTGAAAGATTTATAAGAGAGTGTCGTCCGGAGTACCATAAGGGGTGATTTTCAAGTATTGGTGATTCAAGTTGATTTCAAGAATTTGGTTCAAAAGCTTANGTGTACGGTTAAACATTTACCCACAATCTAACCATATTGAAACTATAATATTCCCTTTTCATTTCTACATTAATATAACCAGTACTAGCATCCTAAACATCAAATATATCATGATTTTGACAAAATCAATCCGTAAACTTAGATATAAACACAGTTTATAAACCGGTCTAAATAACCCTAACATAAACACCAAATGAAACTGAATGAAACTTATACCTTTAAGAAGAGTTCGGAGAGTGGATTCCGAATATATAATTGTTGCCTCGATTTCCTTAATAACTTGACGTGAAATTTAAAGAGAAGACGAAAGAATTTTAGAGAGAGAAAAAGAGACGAGAGATTGAGAATGAGGAGTTGAGACGGTGTAGACACCGTCTCATGCATATATAAATTTATATTAATTTTTTTTAAGTTAACCGCCATGCAATATATATATATATATTATTTTTTAATTATATATATATATATATATAATTTATCTATTTGACGGTTTTAACACTTTATGTCTAGATTCTCAACTTTACGTCGAATTAGGTATAAACTCAACTTTTGACGCAAAACTCGTCTGAAGTACAAGTTGGTATAACATATGTTATGCATAATTCTACCAAAAATTTACTTATCTCAATTTGTACGAGTTAACGAAACACGGATATTATATAAGTCTGGTTAAAGTACAGTGGGAGTATCACAAGGGACCGGAAGCGACATGGGAATTGGAGTCAAAGATGAGATCAGAATACCCATGGATTTTTTATTAAAGGAATTCCAGGACGGAATTCTTTTGAGGGGTGGATAATGTGATAACCGGATCCTGGTTATTACCCAAGGTATTTAATACGTAATTATTTGATTAAATGATTACGTGATAGCCTGATGAATTCCTACATGCTGGTATGTGAAGTTGTGTGTATTAATTGAATATATATATATATATATATATAAATGCATGACATGTATATATATGATTATATGCATGACATGTATATATATGATTATATGCATGTATGGAGTATAAATATATGTACGCATGTGCATGAGAAAGCATGATGTGGATAAGGGGGAGGGAGGAAGGGCGGTTTAGCCGACCTTTCCTGTTTTGGAAACTATAAAAGGGGTTGAGTCTTTTCATTTACCCTTTTCCTGCTATTTTTAAGAAGTTGAGAGATTTATAAGAGAGTGTCGTCCGGAGTACCATAAGGGGTGATTTTCAAGTATTGGTGATTCAAGTTGATTTCAAGAATTTGGTTCAAAAGCTTATTGAGGTGAGTGGTTTTAAGTCTTTCTGCATAAAATTACTACTGGTTTCCATTGCTTATTTTATGCTATTGCTTTTAGAAAGAAACCATGCATTTTTGTTGTTTAAGTATTTATCCGGACATAGAGCGACCGGATAAGTGTTTAAACCAGATAAGCCTTGAACGGCTTATTGACCGGACTAGTTTAAACCGGACAAGCCATGAGCGGCTTGTTGTCCGGAGTTTAATAAACC
>NW_020204598.1:10244-13176 GCF_001531365.2 Cynara cardunculus var. scolymus
AGATTTATAAGAGAGTGTCGTCCGGAGTACCATAAGGGGTGATTTTCAAGTATTGGTGATTCAAGTTGATTTCAAGAATTTGGTTCAAAAGCTTATTGAGGTGAGTGGTTTTAAGTCTTTCTGCATAAAATTACTACTGGTTTYCATTGCTTATTTTATGCTATTGCTTTTAGAAAGAAACCATGCATTTTTGTTGTTTAAGTATTTATCCGGACATAGAGTGACCGGATAAGTGTTTAAACCAGATAARCCTTGAACGGCTTATTGACCGGACTAGTTTAAACCGGACAAGCCATGAGCGGCTTGTTGTCCGGAGTTTAATAAACCGGTTGAGTGTTGARCGGTTTATAATTGGTAGTATTACTTATGATTTTATACTGAGAAGTAGGAATACGATCAAATAGTGAGCGGTTTATTTTTAAACCGGACAAGTCTTGAACGGACTGTTGTCCGGATTTGATATCCGTTCAATATGAATTTGTTCTAAGTATAAACCGTTCAAAGAGTATGTAGTATGTTATCCGGACTTGGTATCCGGACAAAGTAGATTTTAATTCTAAGTGTTTAATCCGGATGATGCTTGATCGGATTGTTGACCGGATTGTGTTGAAAATCTTTTTGATTGAAATTATTATTTTATCATAAAAAAATGAAGTTTTGATATAAATGTTTTTAGACTGATAATAATTCCAATGACTGCGGTCTATTTGGAATTATTTTTTTTACAAATGTTTTGATGAAGTGATAAGGGTGGCATATCAAGGAGAGGTGTACATTTGATATAAGGGTGGCATATCGAGGAGAGGTGTACATTTGATATAAGGGTGGCATATCGAGGAGAGGTGTCCATTTGATATAAGGGTGGCATATCGAGGAGAGGTGTCCATTTGATATAAGGGTGGCATATCAAGGAGAGGTGTACTATGGGATAAGGGTGGCATGTCAAGGAGAGGTGTACATTTGATATAAGGGTGGCATTGTCTGTGTGTGGTATTATATAACACTTTCTATTATATCTCTTAAGACTACCGTGGTCTGGAATCTTTATTTCTTTGTGATTTAAAGATTTAGGATCAAGGTTCTTATTGGAAATCATAGACTGGATGTTATTGAGAAGGAAACGTCAGGTTTGGTATGAAACTTTGTTTAAACCTCGTTTGATAAAAAAAGGTTTAACGGTGGTACTATATGGAACCCGATTGGTTCAAAAGTATGAGATTTGAATAGCTGCGTGATTAGCTTGGAAAGTGGAAAATGATTTGGTATTATGTTCTTGTGTATTCATATATTCATTTATACATATGAATAGTTGTTTTATAAAGGTTTTGCTGATCCTTCACCCTGCAATGACATGAATAGGGTATCTCACTAGACCTCTCGGTCTAACCCTCGTTTTTGTGATTTTAAATGTGTATTGCAGGAGGTGTAGAAGGTAAAGGAAAAGGAAAGATTTAATGCTTTTCTTATATGCAATTTGGATGAGGAATCGCTTTTGATGAATAGTTTTGTGAATTAGTACAAGATATGTATTTTGAATTTTTGGACCTTGTATTTGGTCATGGTAGATTCTTGTACTAAGGGACCCGAATGTATATGAATATATATTTCTTTGGCATGAAATATGTGTTACATGTAATGTGTGGGTTGGGGCGTTTACAGAATGGTATCAGAGCCTGAGTTTAAGGGATTTAGGTATTAAACAGCATGATACTTAAACTTAAACTGTTCTATTGCATGTTAAGGGTCCCGGACATAGTTAGCACCATTGGAAATAAATATGATNACAACTTTGATTCACACCATTTTGTGATTTTCACAAGTTTTGATRCTGAAAATGACCAAAATCGAGTTCTAGTTTTTCTGGAAAAAGTTTATAAAAACTCATATTTTTCAAGTTTTGATCCATTTTTTTTTGGAAAAAGTGTGAAATTTTATGTTTTTGGTTGAATTTTATCCGGATAAGACTTGTGCGGTATAACAATYCGTSTGGTGTTAGTTGTTTTTGGATATAGGTAAAACCGGACAACACTTGGAAGGTTTGCTTGAACGGTTAACTAATCCGGCTAGTATACCGAACATAGCTTGTGCGGATTAGTATTAAACCGGATAATACTTGGTAAGCGGTTTAAAGGTATCCGGCTGGTAAAGATTTAATACCTTGATCGTATTTTGACCGGTTTAACCAATCGTGAGGTAAGTGTGCAGTTTAGGAATCCGCTTGGTAAGTAAGCTGTTTATCCTAAAATCGTATCTTGAACAGTATTTGTTTCTTGAACGGTATTTGACTTTAAACGGTGTTTGACTTTTATTGATCGATTTAATATTTTTAGTCTTGATCGGTTTAATATTTTTGACTTTTGATCGGTTTAATAAGTTTGACTTGTTGACCGGTTTATCTTTGTGATTGATTTAGATTTGTGCGGTTTATACTTGTGCATTTTGTGTCTTTACACTTTGCACGGTTTATCTTTGTACGGTTTATGTTTGTGTGTTGCCCGGATTCATAATCCGGATAACTTGTTCTTATTGTCTATCTTTTTAGTCGGACTTCTAAACCGGACAACATTGTGCGGATTACTAATCCGGACAAGTTTTGTGCTTATTTGCCTGAGTGTTGAATGTGTGCATATTCCAGTTTACATTTTATCAGACATATTTTTGTAAACTGATATTTCAAATTCAAACTTTGAACTGCAGTAGATCCTAATTTTTCATACTACAAAGATGAGTTCAAAAGAAGCGATGGCGATTGGTACTGATACCAAGCCACCAGTATTGTTTAGAGGAGATTACAATCAGTGGAGAGATAGATTTTTAAATTTCATTGAAAGATTGAAGGAAGGAGAAATGATTTTACAATCTCTACTGGAAGGCCCAGCTGAATTTTTTATGAATGTAGCAGTTGATCCTGTTATGGGCATTCCTGCACAGA
>NW_020204599.1:0-2173 GCF_001531365.2 Cynara cardunculus var. scolymus
CCTAGTTGATGGTTGTCTTATTCTTTATTCTTTATTGTATATATTTTTACTTTTAAATCTCTTTTTGTATATAGTTTTATTTCTTGAATAACCTTTCACTTGATTTTATAGTTAACAGGTTTAACCTCGCAGAGATTTGCAAGGTTTGAGGGGGAGTATGTGCTTTCATATAATAAAACCTCTTGAAGAAGAAAAATGTTTTTAATCACAGATCCTCTGTGATCACCCTCAGAGGCTCTGTGAACGGACTCTCTGTTGATACTTCTTCTAAGGATTTTAAATGGTTTTTTATTCAAGGGGGAGCCATGGAGGCTGGCTCAGAGGGGGAGTTCTGAAATAAAAATCAAATCACAGAAGGGGCCAAAATTTTTGAAGTATCTTGTTCTCAGAGGTCAACTCATCAGAACCTCTGGCGCTTCTAACAGAGGCTCTGTGGGTTTGAGCTGAGCAAGTACTCATCTCTCTGTGGATTTTCAAACAGTTTAGGTAAAGGTGTAACATATTAGAAGGCCCGGCACATATCACGGAGGCTCTGTTACCCTTAGGCCTCTGACAGAACTCTCTTAATAGTTCTTGTCTATTGATATGGTGCGCGTGGTTCTGTGGATAAGGGTTAGAACTTACTACGCGCGTGTCAGAAACGGGGGTGCATGTCATCAATCGCGCGTCTTCCCAACACGGCATGTCATACTTTTGAGCCATTTCAACCCAAAACCACTCATCACGACCTTTCGTCAAAATAAACGGTTCAATTCAAAATTCCTCACTATAAATATCCCTTTCCCCCCAAATCAAAAACCTTTACAATACTCTTACTCTCAGACGAACCTGTAACTTACAAACTCTCAAACCAACCTGCAAAAATGTCTTCTTCCTCAGCATCCGCTCAATCCGTCAACTTCTCCAGTGACAATGAAGTGACTCAAGCCCAAGCATTAACATCTCGCGCACTTTCATTCGTTCAAAATCGATACGAGAAGGTTGTGCTTGTGAAGAAACCGAACAATTACTACTTTGTTCCTTCACCAACAGGTTTTCCTGAATTCACTTTTCCCTTACTAGAAATTCTTCAAAACCATCCCCTGTTCTGTGCACTATCAGCCACTAAACCCACTCCCGAGTCATATATAACCCAATTTCTTCTAAGGTCCTATATTACAACCCCAAACAATACTGGTTTGAGCATCGTTGGATATGCCTCTCATCCCATCAATAAATCATTAGTGCCTATGGAACTAAATGTGGACAAACTGCGAACAACTCTTCATCTACCCACCCTAGAATCTCTTCATTTAGATGCTTTTGTTGCAACCCCAACAGACGAGGAATTAATTCAATTCCTTGAATTCCATTCTTATGTGACCCAAATCGTCAAAAGAACACAGTTCAAGCGCAAAGGACTTCCCCCTATCTGGAATACCCTGTTCTCAATCGTGAACTGTTGCTTGACAGGGAAGGATGGAAGCCACGACCAGACATCTCATGCTATGCTCTCCATTGTTTATGGCATCTATTTCAACCTACCACTCGACTACGTACAGCTCATTTTTGAAGATATGGTGGGCTTGATTAAGAAGAAATGCGCAACAAAGAGGGGTGAAAAGTCCAAAGTCAAGGCGCAGAAGAAGGCTAAGGATGATCTCAACCATCCAAACCTCATTCTACAGAGGTTCTTTGGACTTGTCTTTAGGGATTTGATCGCAGCTAAGCTACCTTCTATCGAGCCTAACGCGAGGCTATATCCTTTTAAGGAGTTCCATCTAACTGAGCATGAGCAAGGGTACAGAAGCCCCAGACCCTTATCAAAAGCCATGCTCAGGTACCTTAGTCATGAAGATAGGAAATCTTATAGACGTGGATTCAGGAGGCCATAGCCGGTCCCTGAAACCCCTCCATGCATAGGAATCCCCCTAGGTGAGAGTGTACAAAAAATAAGGGTAGAGGGACGAACGGAGGAGCCAGAAGCGGCTAAAAAGTTGAGTGAGGAAGGACCTAGAGTAGAAAGTCCCCCACCAAAGAAGCCAAAGAAGACACAGAAGGGTGTCGACTCTTCTGTGAAGAAAGTAGGGAAGAAGAGGCCCGCAGAGGAAGAGGGCCCAAGTAGTCCTCTGCAGAAGCCCAAGAAGAAGAAATCAAAGAAGGCCCAACCCGCAGAGGAAGAGGGCCCAAGTAG
>NW_020204599.1:3673-10812 GCF_001531365.2 Cynara cardunculus var. scolymus
GAAGATGAAGAAGGCGGCCACAAAAATTCTAAAGAGATTGGAGAAGGCTCCCCTAGAAACTTGCAAGGCAGAAGCCACCAAACACCATGACGATCAAGGAGGTGATGACCATGATCGTCATGAGGGGGAGAAGAAGGCAGAGAAGAAAGCTGAGGAGCCCAAGGAGAAGACTTCTGCCAAACCACTCAAGATAATGGACTCTACAGCAGCCCTGTTCTTAAAAGAAAAAGCACCAGAGCCTAAGGGGAAAGGCAAGGGCAAGGCTATAAAGGAATCGCCACAGAAGGGGTCGTCGAGCTCAGAGTCGCTAGTGCAGATAAACGAAGAAGATTATGATGACCCAGAGCTCGTTCAAGCATTAAAGGCTTCTTTGGCAGAAGCTCAAGCAAGAAAGGGCAGAACCCGCTTCCCCCTCAGAGCTGGAGAAGGCTCTTCCTCTAAGGCGAAGGAGGAAACGTCCACGTGTATGTTCGACGCTCTGCAAGGAACTGTCAAACCTATCTTTATAGAGGGGTCCACCCAGTGGACAATACTTGAAAAAAAAGAAGCCAAAGTGCCAGAGTCCACCACAATAGGAAGGGTCTCTGAGATCTTTGAATCGATGAGCAGGATTCCCATGCAACAAGTGCGCACAGAGTCTGTTACTACTGTGGAGGAGATTCTGCTGTGGAGATACTCTACAGTGGACACATAGCCCCCCTATGATCCAGAGCTCACAGGTATACCTTCTGCCGCCACCAAGTTTCAATTCTCTAAGCTTACAAGGCCACACGAGCAAGTCTTCTCAGCGCATGTGATTACATCACTTGAAACAATTTCTCCAAGAACCTTGTTGAAGAAGACGGTGCTCTATGCTCAATATGTTATGAAGAGGGATGACAGCAACCTTTACACGTTAACGGATGCTGACCTCCACAACCTTTATGTATTTGATCTTATCTTCTTGCACAAAATTCTCAACAAATACATGGAGAGGAGGTCAAGCTATTATCTATCGCTCAAAAGGCTTATCGAGGTTATGCACGCACAAGTAAAGTATTACAGCCAGAAGGACATCGAATTAGCGATGAGGTTAGCCTATTCAGATCTAAAGATTACCCCTCCAAACAACGGGCCAGGTTGGATACTTAGGTGTCATCCCAACTCCATTGTTCGCAACCCCGTTTTTGGTTTGTGTTCTTGGACAAAGATGACATCCTAAGGTTCTTTGATCCAAAAGAAGCGAACAAGTACTCCACAGAGACCCTTGAATGGATATTCAAAAGAGTGTTGGCAGAGGTGAACAAAGGGCATCTAAGGATGGGTGAAGTGTCTGGCATTCTGGAAGCTACCAAAGTTTGTGTCAACTTCAGAGAATGGATCTTCAATGTCTACAGAACCATCAAGACTGACATGCTATATGCCGTAGACGACTATCCAGACTCTGCGGTTGGATAAACTTCTGTACTAGCATTGGCCTAAGCAACACAATTTTGTAATTCTTTTGTTTATGTAATTCTTTTCAGAGGATGAATTTGTATCTCCTCTTGTAATTCTTTCAATTAAGTCATTTCTTGCATTAAATTGTCAATTTTTACTTTTTCATACTTAGGGGGAGATTGTTAGCTCTCATATTCATTAATGTAAAAGTATGAAAAAGATTTATGCAAGTGTTGACAGAAGGGTTCATTCCACAAAAGTCCACAGAGGACCAACAACAGAAGATGTTCAATCGTACAAGTCAAGAGTGACAGAACCTCTGTTGTCTTTCACAGATGTTCTGGAAACTGGTCCTCTGGCAACAAAAGCTTACAAGTCAAATGCAGCAGAGCCTCTGGAATAGCTTACAAAGGGTCTGTGGGTTTATCTTATGTGGAGAACCTCTTCTTACTATTTTACTTAGGTTAGTTAGCTGCACGTACTTCTCACGTGACTATGTTTGTAATTGACTTTATTTTGGACGGCTTGGATCGTTTCACACGTCTAGGTCGTGTCAGAAAAGCCGTTAGGAACTAGTATAAATAGCAGCTAGGTCTTTGTAATTAAGTGTGTTTCCCGTATTGTTATTGTCAATATTTTCAATTAATTGAAAATCATTTGAAGCTATTCTCTCGTATTCTTCATATTCATCATTTGTGTGTTCTTGATTAATTTCTTACTCTGTTTGTTCATATATTGTTTCTGCTGCACTGTTATTGTCTAAAAGATCATCCAAAGTATTTGATTGATATCAAAACTGAATTTACAGGTCCTAACACCTTCTCTCTTTGCTGTGATGTTAAGACTGAAAATCAGTATTAATTGTATTCGTCTTGAAAGTTAAATATAGTCTATAATTGTAAAAGTCTGCGTGTTTGACTTTTCTTATAGAAGTTTGACTTTGATTTGTCTTTAATAGTTTGACCATATAAATAGAAGTTASTCTTTGTAATTGTATGAGGAGAGCTCATTTGAATATTGATACGTAATAAGAGGTTTGACTGAATTGAAATATATTGACTTTCTCTCTCAATGTTCTTGATGATCTTGAATGTTATATCTTAATCTGCCATTGTTATGAAGATTATTGAAGATTGATCAGTGATTTTAGGGCCTATCATTTGGTATCAAAGCAGAGTTTGCAAGAAATCAGATTTGTTGAATATTTTTTTCTGAATTTTTTTATGTTCTTCGTGTTCTTCAATTTTTTTATGTTTTGATCCGATTTTGTTAAAATTCTTGTGTTTTTGTGTTTAAATCATGATCAAAATGCTCGAAATTACATTGTGAATCTTTGTTATTCACAAAGTTTTGTGATTTGATCATTGCATTTCAAGATTTAATCGGATTTTGTGTTTTAAAAAAAAAATTGTGTTCTTATTTTTTTCTTAAAAAACCAGTGTTTTGATCCAATTTTTTATAATTTTTTATTTGTCTTTCGTGTTTTTGGTAACAAATTGATCAAAGCCCAAGGCCCATACGGTTTTAGCCCATACAACATCTTCATCTTCACCTCTGATTGTATTAACAGGATATCGCCCAATCTGTGTTCAAGAACTTCATCGGAGACTTATTCGGAGACTTCATCGCACAAATCGATCAACCAGACTCTAAATCTCACAAATCAACAGGTTTGTTGTTTTCGATTTCATTTCAAGGTTTATCTTTGAGCGGTTTATACATAAACCGAACACCTCTTGTCCGGTGTTCATGTATACCGATCATCTCTTGATCGGATAAGTGATTGTTTTGAAGCTTCATTGTTTGAGCGGAGAGTTATTCGCACACAATTTGAGCGGATTCAACCGGATTAGTGACCGGATTCAATTAACACTTAAGCAGACTAGTGATCGGATTACTTAATCGCACAAATCAARAGGTAAAGTTCTCTGATTTTTTCTAAGTCTTAATCGCTTAACTCTTGTCCGGATAAGTGTCCGGTTTATTAAACCGTTCAATGTAAACCGCTCAATTTTAAGTCTAAATTTTCCAAGTCTAATTCTGTCTTGAGCGATTTAAGTTTAATCACAAATAGCTTGCTGTTCCATTCGACAGGTTTGATTTGGACAGGTTCGTGGTGGAGATCTAATAAAATCACACGACATTTGTCTGTTTTCATTCTAAAATCCCTCGTCACACTGTTTGATTTTAACTTACTCTGCATCTGGTTCATCTTGTCGAAATCAATTGACCCCTGTTTGTGAGTTCTTTTTGTAGATCGGTTATCATCATAATGCTCAATCTCATTACAGCATCTGTCAAACTGCTGTTTACATGGGCAAATTCATATCACTGAGACAGTTATGTTACCTTTTATTTGTTTATGAGTCTAATCTTGTTGCTTGATCAACATAGGAATGTTTCTGTTGGACTGTCCATTGAAGTTCTGATTTGGATCAATTTGACAGCCTTTATTAGCTACACAGGTATATTGTTTTGCTTTGAGCTTCTTGCTGATGTAACAGTTTGAATGTGAATTTTGAGGTCTGTTAGACTCTAGCAGCAGCAGCTAGTAAAGTTCAATTTAAGTTTCGGTACATGTGTTTAGTTTGTCAAGTTTGAATTAAGAAAAGGAATGAAAAAAAGCTGATTTACATTCAATATTACATTGTCTGTGAGTTGTATGTCAGGCTATAATAGTTACATGTTTGCTTATGGTCAGACTAGTAGTGGCAAAACAATCACAAAGAAGAGTGAATTTGTTTCTAATTATTGACCTGAGTTTAAAGCCTGTTTAGAGTGCTGTTGCTCTTTATTTGAAGCTGAAGTTGGTACATCGCTACTGCACTTAAGCGACCTCATAGGTGCAGGCCATCAACTACTAAATTATAAATAGAAAGGCTAGCATTACTCAGGGAACTGTGCTGATCAGCTGGGAGGTTCAAGGGCAAGCGGGTACAAGATTCATGTTTCAAGCTGCTAGTGACCAGATCTCGTAGTGTCAGCTGAGTAAAAGCAGGCTGCAGTCTGATCTAGGAAAACTTCTTTGTGAGTTTGAAGATGATCATTGGGGAGGAGCACCAGCAGTAAAAGGGTGCAGGACCACGTGTGTTTGCTGAATCAGAACTAACAGCGCCTGTTTGCAACCATTCGCCCAATTTCTTTCCAGGATCATATATGCACATTATGGGATTACTACGTCGCACAGATTCACTTAGCTTGTATCACTGCAGACTTCTCTTRACTGTATTACAGGCTTGAACTTAATCAGACTTCCTTAACCTTCGCTTTCTGAAGCTTGTTGACAGCAAACCTATCATGGTCCATAGCCAACTTCTGGTGATCCAGATTTGAAGCTACTTAGTAAAAGAGTRTTTTGAGTTCAATACAGTTGGTATCTTAATTGCTGTTGGTGAGGCTGTTGCATTTCAATTACAGAAGAAACTGTTTAACAGGTTTACTATTACTGTTTGTTGTTTGCTTACTGTTTTTGTGCTCACTGTTTTTAATCTTGTGCTTACTGTTTGCTGTATTGGTTTTGCTTTCTGTGATTAAGAAAAGTAGCAAGATGGCATTTTAACAGTTGTTTTAACAGACTCATCTGCAGCTATTGAACTAGTGCAGATTTGAAGTTGTTGCTGTTGTGTTTCATTTGTCAAGTGTAGACTGAGGTTATGGTTTGTTTCATCTTGATAAACTCTACACAGATTTGTTGCTTGCAGGTTTTGTAAACGGTCTGAAATAGCAACCCAGGTGACTTCAAGGATTATTTGCACTTTGATTGAACCAGTTGTTGTTATATTGAACCATTTGCTGTTATATTGACTGTCAGCATCATTGATCAGTTTAATCTGCTGTCTTGAACTACTTTAAAACAGTCTGAGTGGTTATTTGCACTTCAAGGATTATTACTATTTTTTTAAATCAGTCTGAGTGTTTTGAGAAGTTGTTTTGAGTGCATTAGGTTACTGAATTTGGTTCATATTGCTCTAAGGAATCTGTTTTATCATTGCTTAAAATCTGTTTGTTGTTTGCTGTTTGGTGACAGGTTTAAGCATACAGAGTGTTAATAGAGTTGTAACAGCAAGTACTACAGCAGTTCTTCGTTCAGCCATATCTGAAACTGGACAGCCGTGTTATTGCTGACTTATAACAGGAACAATTTAACTTTGACCTGTTGTAGACTTTCATCGCTCAAAGGATTATCAACCATTCAGTTTTAGACTTTTGATTGTAAACTTGTATCTACCTGGCACAATATTTTTTGGACGATTGATTTGGGCTTGAATCAGTTTGTTTTGGACTTGCACATTTTTTTTGGGCTTATATTTGTTGTGTTTTTTTGGGTTTTGTATTTTGTTTGTGTTTAGATTTTATTTTTGGATCATTTCGTGTATTTGTATATTTTTGTGTTTTAACTGTTTGAGAATATCTGAACTGTTTTGGATCGCGTAAATTGTTTCTTATCACTTTTAACTGTCTTTGACTGTTTTTAACAGTTTTTAACTGTTTTCAACAGTTTTGACTGTTTTTACTGATTTTTGACAATTTCACATAGTTTTACTAAATTCTCATCCGTTTTAGTGTTTTTCTTCTATTCTTTTTTATCTTAAAATGTTATTATTTCTTTTATCTGATTTCACTGCATAGATCTTTATCTGATCAATTTGTTTCTAATGGCATATATTGTAAAAGAGTTGAGAGAGAAGATTGTTGAGCTTGAAAAGAGTATTCTGAATTATAAAATTCAGAATTATACTAATGAGCAATGTATTAAAACTTTGAATCGGGAGAATAAAGAAAGGTTAGAAAGAGTTGAGAATGATTCCAAGTCTCAGATTAACGAACATAAAACTCAGATTGATAAACTTAAAAATTCTTTGAATGATGTCAGAATGGAATGTCTTAAAGAGATAAATACAAGGATTAAGACTAATAACGAATTGTTCTCTAAATTCSAAAAGGTTCAAAATGAACTAATTGCTGAGAGGAACTCTCCAAGGAACAATTCAGATATAAAGGATTTAACTGAGAAGTTCTATAAGTCTGAGAATGATCTTAATGAGTTAAAGAAATTACTGGACTTAGAGAAGAAGAAATTTCTGACAGCAGAAAGGAATTTAAATGTGGAAAGAGCAGAATTTGAGAAGGAAAAGAAAAGATTTATTCAAGTTGAAAGAAAGTTTGGAAATGAACGAGAATCTTATGAAATTAAGATTAACTCTCTCGAGCTGAACGCAAAGATGCTTCTAAAGCAAATCTCGGATTTTGAGCAGCTTATCATTTTGGAACGAGCGAAGAATGCTAAAGAAAAGAAAGACATCTCTGAAGACTATTAGAGTCAACTACAGAAATTGTGTGAAAGCATTGATCTAAAGCAAAAGGCTTTAGACAATGAGAAAAAGAAATTTGCTATTGAGAAAAGAAATACTTCAAAGAAGTATACATCGATTGCCAAAGAGCTTACTGAGAAAAGAAAGTGGCTTGACATTGCTTCGGAGAATGACAAGAGCAGCTCAGAATGTAGAAAGAGAGTTGATTAATCAAAAGAAAAATTTCAAAATGCTTCAGAAGGAGTTAGAAGGTAAACTCCAAGATACTTCAAAGAAATTGTCTGATCTAAAGACAGACCTTGAAACTGAATTGAACATGAGAGCTGAACTGAAAATTAAATTTGATTTAGTTACTGTAGAAAGAGACCAGCTTTTACAAAAAGTCAAAGACTTTTCGTGTGCTCAAAG
>NW_020204600.1:0-1594 GCF_001531365.2 Cynara cardunculus var. scolymus
TTTTGTGATGTTAAAAGTTTCGCCATGGAAGGGTGTCATCAGATTTGGAAAGAAAGGGAAGCTCAGTCCAAGGTATGTAGGGCCGTTCAGAATATGTAAATGAATTGGGCCAGTAGCATATCAGTTAGAGCTGTCAGAAGAACTGAATCTAATTCACAACACTTTTCATGTGTCGAATTTATGGAAATGTTTGGTTGATCCGAGTTTAGCTATACTGTTACCAGATATCCAATTAGACAGTAAGCTGAATTTTGTGGAAACACCGGAAGCTGTAATTGACAGAAAGATCAGGGTGTTGAGAAACAAAGAAATAAGTCTAATTAAAATTCGGTGGAAGTTTCACAAAGGAATAGAAGCAACATGGGAATTGGAATCAAAGATGCGATCAGAATACCCATGGCTTTTTTATTAAAGGAATTCCGGGACGGAATTCTTTTGAGGAGTGGATAATGTGATAATGGGATCTTGGTTATCACCCAAGGTAATTAATGTGTGATTATCTGATTAAATGATTTCGTGATAGCATGATAAATTGTTATATTTGATCATGCTGGTATGTAAAAATGTGCATAATATGAAATGCATATGTTATATATATATACATAATATATGTATGCATGCATGTGTGTGTGCATGTGTGCATAAGTGTATATGGTAGTATGAATAAGAAAAAGAGGCTGATTAGCCGACTTTCCTGATTTGGAAAGTATAAAAGGGAGGTTGAGCCTCCATATTTTCTCATTCTTGCTTTGGTTAAAAAGTTGTGCGATTTAAAAAAAAAAAGAAGAGAAGTTGACCGGATTAATTCTTGTCTGGTGATTCAAGCTGATTTCAAGTATTTGGTTTCAAAAGCTTGATAAGGTGAGTAATTTCTAAACTCTTTTGCATAAAATTATTATTGGTTTTGTATGAATCTTGTTTATGTTGGAAAGAAATCAGTCTTTTGTTCTAAGTATTTTATCCGGATATTAAACCGGACAAGGTTTGACCGGATTGTTTTAAATCGGACAAAGGTTAATCGATGTATTGTCCGGATTGTCTTAAATCGGTTAAGTGTTGATCGGATTATGATTGGTAAGAATGATTATCTTTGTACAATGAGAAGTAAGAATACGATCACTTGGTGGCCGAATTGTTTTAAATCGGTCAAAGGGTGAGCGGGGTGTTGTCCGGACTTGTTATCCGGACAAAGATGTTGATTTKTWTTCTAAGTGATAAATCGATCAAGCTTTATGCGGGGTATTGACCGGACTTGTTATCCGGACAAAGTTATTGAGAATTATTTCTAAATGTAAATCGGACAAAGTTCATTCTGTGCGTTGTCCAGATAATTGACCTGATTTGAAGTCCGCCTAAGTCAAAATTGACCGGATTTGATGTAATGATGTGTTTTCGATAAGAAATGTTATTTTCTCATAAAAAGGAAGTTTTGAAAGAAATGATTTTGTATTAATAATAATTTCAATGACTGCGGTCTATTTGAAATTATTTTGTGAAAAGTTTTGATGAAGATATAAGGGTGGCATATCAAGGAGAGGTGTACCATGGGATAAGGGTGGCATATCAAGGAGAGGTGTACATTTGGATATAAGGG
>NW_020204600.1:2414-3458 GCF_001531365.2 Cynara cardunculus var. scolymus
CTCATCATGCATAAAACAAACAATACCCCAAATAAAATAACATGCACATTTGTTTCAAACCCTTTTGAAATAATAATGAGATCTCTTAATTTCCCGTCGGGTTAAGGTCGTACCGTCATCGGCACTTCCTCGGGTTACACGGCTTTCCCTTGTCCTGTCACTCATCCCTAGGATGTGTCATCCCTTATGACTTTTGACCTCTTCCCGTACCCGACAAAAATATTAATTCTTTTATAAAATGTTAATTAATGTTTAAAAAAAACACGTCAACAAATAGCATGCAAGCCAAAATAATAATTCATATACATGTAATAAACTCATAAACATGTACATAAAAAAATATCGTAATGCTCAAATAATTTGTACATAAGCATGCATCCCAGTTAAAGTCTCATGAATACTCACCTGACTTTGTAGATTGTCGAATGATCTCCCTGACTAATAATCTACAAATATTAAACCGTATTAGTCAATTAATGACTAGGTTTTCTCCAAAAATCGACCCAAAAGTCAAAACTTTGTTAATAAGATCAAACCTAGTGACTTTGAAGTTACCCCTTAGTCAACTCGATTAACCTATGTCGAATATTGTTAAACCCCAAGCTTTAAGCTTTACAACGTCCTATAACGTAAATTTGACATTTTATAATACGGACAATATGCACAAAATAGCAATCTACTTTCATAAATTTCTTTATTATAATATTATACTTTCAGTTTTTCTTATTACAGCAATGTACTTTCAAACTATTTTTTATTAGAACATTGTACTTTGAAAAAATTACTCATTATAGCATTGAGTAACCTTTTGATTTAAATTTACCCATTATACCAGGTTTTTATGTCATCTCATTGTCCATGTAGGTTGTCCATATGTACTATAGTGATGTGACTTTCTTATTACAACATTGTACTTTTAAAATTATTTTATTATAGTACCTACTAGTTCTTATTAAATAATGTACTTTTAATTTTAATATTTAGATATTTTATATATTATTTAATAAATATATTAAATGAATTAAAAAAATTCTAAATTATTCA
>NW_020204600.1:4543-10730 GCF_001531365.2 Cynara cardunculus var. scolymus
CATGATAGACGTCAGAGTTTCCCGCAATTTCCCCATTTCCTCTGCCAACATATCTCTGGTTATATATTCAGGATGTGGCACCGACCTTTCTTGCACATTCCCATAGTGGGATTCCTTATGTTCAGAATGTGTTCCAGTCCGACCTCTTCCTTGAGACTGACTTCTTCCTCTGCCTCGTCTTCTTACTCTTCCCCGACCTCTATTTTCGGATGTACTAGTCGGCAAATTTACGGGTGATCCTTCCCTTTCCTCAGATTCTGGACGAGTCATTCTTTCAGATCTTCTAGTTCGGCTAGACATCTGCAAAGTTTAGTGTTAATAATCACGTATTCACATTCCCAAATATAATGAATTATTCAAGTTCAGATGTGTACCTGTAAATTCATAATTACACTGGCCAGATGTAATTAAAATTTACCTTACACACTGTTCTTTCAACCCATCATATTTATTTTCAATGGAGCTAACTATATCCAGGACCCTTAACATACAATAAAACAGTTTAAGTCTAGGTATCATGCTGTTGAATACCTAAATCCCTTAAACTCAGGCTCTGATACCATTCTGTAAAGCCCCAACCCACATATTGCATGTAACACATATTTCATACAAAAGAAATACATGATATCATTCCATTCAGGTCCCTTAGTACAAGAATCTAACATGACCACATACAAGGTCCAAAAATTCAAAATACATTTCTTGTACTAATCAATCAAAACTGTACATCAAAACAGATCTTCAAGCAGAAATGCATATAGGAAAATATTAAATTTTCCCCTTTCCCTTACTGTMCGTACCTCCTGCAACACATAGTTAAAATCACAAAACGAGGGTTAGACCGAAAGGTCTAGTGATGATACCCTATTTTTGTTATTGCATGGTGAAAATCACCAAAATCATTTATGGAAAACAATTATTCATATATATAACAAATATATGAACAAATAAGAACTAAATACAAGACTTCTTCCATATTTCAAGCAAAGCTTTCACTTCTACAAATCTCATACCTCTGAATCAAACAGGTTTCACATTATGCCACTTCTAAACCTTTTAAGTCAAAACAAGGTTTATAAAGTTTCAAGCCAAACCTGACGTTTTCTCCTCAATAACATTTAGTCTATGATTTCCAATAAGAACCTTGATCTTAAATCTTTAAATCACAAAGAAATAAAGATTCCAGAACACGGTAATCTTAAAGGATATAATAGAAAGAGTTATATCATTCAACACACATGCAAATGCCACCCTTATATCCAAATGTACACCTCTCCTTGATATGCCACCCTTATCCCATGGTACACCTCTCATTGATATGCCACCCTTATTTCTTCATCAAAATAATTTCAAATAGACCGCAATCATTGAAATTATTATTAATACAAAATCATTTCTTTCAAAACTTCCTTTTTATGATAAAATAACATTTCTTATCGAAAACACATCATTACATCAAATCCGGTCAATCTTGACTTAGCCGGACTTCAAATCCGGTCAATTATCCGGATAACACACAGAATGAACTTTGTCCGATTTACATTTAGAAATAATTCTCAATAAGTTTGTCCGGATAACAAGTCCGGTCAATACCCCGCATAAAGCTTGATCGATTTATCACTTAGAATAAAAATCAACATCTTTGTCCGGATAAAAAGTCCGGACAACACCCCGCTCACCCTTTGACCGATTTAAAACAATTCGGCCACCAAGTGATCGTATTCTTACTTCTCAGTGTAAAAAGATAATCATTCTTACCAATCATAATCCGATCAATAATTAACGATTTAAGAGAATCCGGACAATACATCGATTAACCTTTGTCCGATTTAAAACAATCCGGTCAAACCTTGTTCGGTTTAATATCCGGATAAAATACTTAGAACAAAAGACTGATTTATTTCCAACATAAACAAGATTCATACAAAACCAATAATAATTTTATGCAAAAGAGTTTAGAAATTACTCACCTTAACACGCTTTTGAAACCAAATACTTGAAATCAGCTTGAATCACCTGACAAGAATTAATCCGGTCAACTTCTCTTCTCTCTTTTTTTTTAAATCGCACAATTTTTTAACCAAAGAAAGAAGAGAAAATATGGAGGCTCAACCTCCCTTTTATACTTTCCAAATCTGGAAAGTCGGCTAATCAGCCTCTTTTTCTTATTCACACTACCATATACACTTATGCACACATGCACACACACATGCATGCATACATATATTATGTATATATATATATATATATATATATATATATATATATAACATATGCATTTCATATTATGCACATTTTCACATACAAGCATGATCAAATATAACAATTTATCATGCTATAACGAAATCATTTAATCAGATAATCACATATTAATTACCTTGGGTGATAACCAGGATCCGGTTATCACATATTATTCGAGTTATGAAATATAAAATCCTTAGTATTTTAATTCAATTTATATGTAATGTAACCCGATATGGGATGGGTTAATTTTGAGATATTGATTACGATAAAATTATTGTAAGACTTTCGCAGCAATAAAGCTTTATTAGCCGCTAGATTTTGGATTTTTATATTTTATTACGTGGCACCTAGTATTTTAAATGTAACACCCTCATTTTCACCATGAGTTGTTTCACGTAATTCTCATTAAATAACAATAAATAACCTCAAATTATAGCAGCTAATAAAGCCATACTACAGCGGAAGTCTTCCAAACATTAATTAAAATTAATTGCTCAACGCAAACTCGTCCCATACCGGGTTACATTACAAAGTGAGTTTAAGCATAAACATAAACATCTGAAATATAACAATAATATAATTATCTAGGCGAGAACCTTGCCCTTGTCCACCCTTGAACCACTTGCACCTGAGATGCATACTAATAGTCAGCTTTACAATGCTTGGTGAGTTCATGGTTTTTGTGCACAATCATACACACCTCATCATGCATAAAACAAACAATGCCCCAAATAAAATAATATGCACATTTGTTTCAACCCTTTTTAAATAATAATGAGATCTTTTAATTTCCCGTCGGGTTAAGGTCTTACTGTCGTCGGCACTTCCCCGGGTTACACGGTTATCCCTTGTCCGATCACCCATCCCTAGGATGTGTCATCCCTTATGACTTTTGAACCCTTCCCATACACAACAAAAATATTAACACGTTTATAACATGCTAATTAATGTTTAAAAACACATAAACAAATAGCATGCAACCCACAATAATAATTCATATACATGTAATAAACCTATAAACATGTACATACAAAAATATCGTAATGCTCAAATAATTTATACATAAGCATGCATCCCAGTTAAAGTCTCATGAAGACTCACCTGAATATCTTCATTTAGCTAAACCTCGTCCCTGAGTAATATCCTATAACATGTAGTTATATTTCAATATTAGAGTATTGATTTTTTTCCCAAAATGTCAACTCGAAAGTCAAATGGGTCAACCTTGGGTGGACATGGTCAACGAGTCAACCCCAAGCATACCTCGTCGCCATATACCCTCCCTCCCAATTGGTTTTTTTTTCACATCCAAAATAAATTACGACGTATTAAACCCAATATTTAATTATATACGATTCTCGTTATAAAAACGTCCGATCCCACCATTATCTAGTCACAACTCCCGAATTAAGTTATTAAATTATTTCTTATAAATTAAATATGAAAATCAAATTAATTAATAACCTTTACAATTGATGTCCAAATCTTGACCAACTTAATCGAAACATCTCGAATTATTTCGATTAATCCAAGTAAATAAACGAGCCTTAAATCTCTTTTTAACAAATACCGATTTTATCAAAGCAACTCGAGTCTAACCAAACTCGACCAAAATAAGTCGACCATGGCCTAAACCTGGTGTAGCACCGGCCGACTCAACTCGACGCCCGGCCCAACCCGGTCGCACCCTTGGTGCGGCTATCGTGAACGATCTATGTTTGAGATATTTTTTCGATCGTTTTTCACCAAACTTTTTACAAAACCTTATACATAATAATAATCCCAACTCGTATCCAAATTTATAGCCCCTATGGTTCAATATCAAACTCGTATTTTGAGTTTTTGTACCTGAATCTCGTCGAGCCGCCGCCACGACAGCTTCTAGCCTAAACCGCTCGATGTACAAGCCACCATAGCCCATGAGACTTGTACCAACAGAAAGGAAATTGAAACATGAAGCCAACCATATATTATACATCAATTTTGGTTGAGTATTTTACCTCCAATCGTCATTTTTGTGCTAAATGACCCTATGCCGCTTCAAACTCGATATCTCTCTCGTTTCTTGATGAAATCTTGAAATTCCAAAGACGTTTTCTCCCTTACATCCTTAGGAACGTCTCCACAAAATTTCAGCTGAAAATTCTAATTTATAGGACGTCAAACCATCTCTAGACTAGGAAAAACATGATTTAGGGAAATGATTTCCCAAATCTCAATCATTTCCAATAAAAATTTCTACTTTTGGCAGAACTAGTCCTTTTTGTTTTTCTTTCTGCATTTTCATTCGAAACCAATTAAATATAAAATGTTTCATTTCCTTTTTTTTATTAATTTTTTTAATTTCAATAAAATCATATTTTTTGAGTATCGACACTTTATTCTCGTATGTCGTTTACTCTTTAAATTTTAACCCTTAACATTTATTTATTTTACGAATAATAAATATTTAGTGTGTTACAACTCTCCCCCACTAAAAAGGGATTTCGTCCCCGAAATCAATCTCCGTCGAACAATTACAGGTCCCATCTCCATTTTTTTTTATTCCAACATTTTTTTAAAGTCAAAGTTGCTAATTCGTCAACTAGACCTTTTTTCAAATTTGACACATGAAATGTATAATAAATCCCCTGTAATTCTTTGGGAAATTTCAAACAATATGCCACCTCCTCTACCCTTGATATTATCCCGAATGGTCCTACATATTTTGGACTTAACTTTTCATGTTTACTGAAATGCACCATTCCTTTCCATGGTGACATTCTAGGGTCATCCCAGCCCAACCGATAACTGGTCTTCGTATCTTATTAGTGTAGCTCTTCTTATTAAGTACGACATTCAACCTCTTGTGTACTCATGTAAAGTTTAACTGATGTGTGTAGATCCATCCATGTTCATGATAGTTAAACATACTAGCATCTTACATGTCCTATTCAAATGCCTCCATGGCTCTGCTTGGACATTTAAATGTTAATTGATGTTGGACATTTTATGATGCTTACTTCCTTGAAGTATAAACATCTAACCTTCCAACCAATCCAACAATTTTAAAACGTCTCTTCTCCTTGACCCTGTGTCCAAGGATGGTATGTTTTGCCTAAGTTCATCATTTTCCATATCCCTTATAAAAGACTTGCATGAACACGTGATGTAAATCTTAGATCGCTACCCGAGATTGTTAATTATGGCACTTTATGCATCATTACTTTCCCATCCACCCAAATTCTGTCAATCTTTCAATGTACATTTCCTATTAATCGGTTGGAAGTGAGGCAACTTTATGTACTGTTCTAAGTACACTTTTCTTTTAGCAACAATACCCACTCCATTACCGGTGTTTCTATTTGTTAAAGCCTAATCGATAGTTTCTAACTTTTCATCTCTCATGGAAGGCATGTCTTAAAACTCCCTACATAGCTTACTGTTACTTTTCTTAGTGCCCAGACACCCATAGTCCACCTTCAAACCCTTGAATTTAAATACTACTACCTCTATCTTTATGTTAGAGAATATGACACTTCCTCCCCTGCCATTTTAGCTGGGATGAACCATAAGCATTAGCGTTGCTTATTTGCATTAATGTATCCTTACCCAACTTATATGCAATACTGTGAGTCCAAAAACACTGATCAATCTTCATAATGTCTTCACAAACATGGCAGATTCTTGATATTGCATTAAGAACTTCAAGAACACTTGAGAGAAAAAGTCAAACTTGTAAAGCTCAGTCAAACTCTCATTTACGTATGAATATTACAAATGAGCTCATCATCTACTAATTACAAAGATTAACCACTATTTATATGGTCAAACTACAAAGACAAGTCAAAGTCAAACCTCTAAAGAAAAGTCAAACACGCTGATTTTTTTTACAATTATAGACTATTTAAAAACTTTCAAGACGAATACAATTAATACTGATTTCTCAGTCCTAACATTCTCC
>NW_020204601.1:0-10827 GCF_001531365.2 Cynara cardunculus var. scolymus
CGCACTCTAAACCTACCATATTGCATTAAATGATCATTTAATGCATTGGGTATAAATTGAAGTGTTTCTTCTCCATGCAGAGAGCGCGCATCTCTCTCTAACCTTATTCTTACTTTAAGCATTTCCGAGCTTAAGTAAAATATCTTTCTTTTAGCATTCTCTTTTCTTGTATTTGCTAAAGCTCTGTGTGTAACCAAAGATTGTTCAGATAGGTTTTCATTACCTTATCTTTCCGCAAACAGTCTTGCAAAATCTGTATTGATCTTCTCTATCAATATATATTTTAAATTTGAAAATATTGTGTTTGTATTCATCCCCCCTCCCCTTCTACAAACTGTTTCTATTCTTGTAGACCCTTACGGGACCAACATAGAGTCTTTTAGAAGATTATTCTTCAGCTGACGCGATTGCTCATGAGTAAGCAAATTCCCATAAAGAGAACTAAGAGAGAGGGACAACATATCCTTGGACATTTTGAGACACATGTTCTAATTATCCCATGCTTCTGGAAAACATTCAAGGAATTTTGTCTGTGTCTCTGAGTTGGAATATTATCTTCCAACTGTTCTCAAATCAATAAGAAGACAATTAAAGTGTTGATGTACTTCAGACAAAGATTCAGATTTTCTACAAAGAAAACTTTAATATTATCTTACTAAAATAATATTCCTCGATTCTTCTACTTCAGAAGTACCTTCATATTGAACATAGAGAGTGTCCCACATGGTTTTAGAGGTTTTAAGATTCATTACAGAGTGATAGACCTCGTCAGGAAGAGCCATGGCTATTATAGATCTTGGACGAGTATCTAAAACCACTTTCTTCTTGTCTTCGTCACTCCACTGATGAGGAAACTTCGGAATCTGCCGTTCAGAAATCATGACAGTAGTCGTAGTAGCAGGAACTGCTGGAGAGATAACGGATGGAACATAAGGTCCATTCTCTATGTAGTATGGAATCTCAGGATCCACACCTTCCAAGAAGAGAGACATCCGGTTCTATCAGAGACTGAAGTTGTCTTTCATAAAAACGGGAGGTTTGGCAAGGGAGTCATTATCGTGAAAGTTTAGGCTAGTGTTTTGCAAAGCCATTTTGAAAGGTAAATAAATTATCTAAGAAAAAAGAGATAATAAAATACCAATACAACAACAATACAACACAAAAGCAAACACTGCTCGGATTTACAAAAGTACAGTTTGTAGAGGGGGATGAATACAAACACAACAGCTTTCACTTTTAAAAAACTTATACTGATAAATAAGATCAATATAGATTTTACAGATTGTTTACAGAAGAGATAAGATACATAACCTATTTAAACAATCAAAGTTACACACAAAATTACAAATAACAATAAGAAAAGACTTGCTACAAGAAATAAGTTAAGAAGTAATGTGCTCTTCACTTGTTACAGTTGAAGTCTTTCTCTTAGATAGAGAGTATAGAGGGAGGAGTATCTTCTTGGGTAACATCTTCAAAGCAAGGACGCTTAGATGTGTTAGAGAGATGTAACTGAGAAGAAATAACTACTCAACTATTTATACTCATTGCATTAGATGCAATTCAAAAGGTACAGCACGTGGAAAGCTTTAAGAAGTAAGCATGTCCTTTGTTGCAGTATACAGTCTTTTGGCCGTATATGAACAGTCTTCGTTCATAAAGTAGGTAAACATGCTTGGAGACAATGGAGTGACTCCGTACAGTACTTTACTCTGAAAGGTATGGGTTTTTCCTTTGTGTCCAGAAGGACAAGACAAAAACTATCTTGTTCAACAAGATTCATTTTATCGCTGAACACGAGAATAATGTTGAAGGTCACATCAGTGTTCCCTGAATCTTGCGTAGATTTATATTTGTGTAGATGAGCTTGTTACCATTGAAAACCGCTTCATATCACAGACTTGTTTGTCTTTAATCTTCTGCTTCTATCTTCAATATTGCTGAAGGATCTGTGGTGTGAGTTTTGTCTTCTTGAAGGATACTGGTCTCTAAATGAATTATAATACATGTTTAGCGATCACTGAATAAACTTAGTGATGATCGCTGAAACTGAATACAGAGATAATACACTTCGATAGTTACAAGGGATCATCATTAAATCACTGAAAGAGAGGATCAACAATAATATATCGAGTAATCTTCGTGTCTTTTGAAAAGGCAGCCCATATGTTATGATGTATAACTAAACATTACTTGTGGTAAGCATACATGACTTGAGTTCAAAGGTAAAGTGTTGGGTTTGAGTTTTTGTGCTTAGTGTTGTATTCAATCTTGTTTCTCCTTTGTAATTATGTATTGTAATTGTCCTATAAATAGGTTTTGTTTTTGTAATCTTAGTGTGATATTAGGAGAATCTTTTGTAAGGTTACTTTCATTTTTCTAATCATTGTTGGTGTAATATACTTTGAAATTCAGTAATCAAGATTTAGATTATCTCTAAATTTCTTCTACTTTCAAGATTCTTGATTTGCCATTATAATGTTCTTGATCATTCATGAAGAATGATTAAACAATCTGGGATTCTCATTTGGTATCATAGCAAACTACAGCAATTTTGATTAAAAAATTACAGGGAAATCGAGAAAATTTGTACAGAATTTTGGAAATCTGCACATTTTCGGACTATTTTCTTCATATGTTCTTGAGTGTTCTTGATGATATTTGAACATATTCTTCTATTTCTCATCAAAATCTTATAATTGTTGTTGTTTGATCTTGAATTTGTTGTTAATCTTGAGCGATTTACTGTTTAGAATCTTAGTGTTCAAATAATTTGTGAACTTGATCGCTTAATTGTGAAAATTTGAAGGACTTTTTATGTTTTTTGAAAACTTTTTGTCCGTATTAGAAACTCATAAAATTTGTGGTTTTTGATCAAATTTTTGATGAATTGTTGTTTGTTTTTGTGTTTGTTCATATCTTGTCAATGAAGATTGTATGTTTTATGTATCCGGTTGTTGAATGATTGCATGTTGTCTGTATTGATTAACATCTGTCATTGAATGGGAGTTAACCGTATCTGGTCGTTGAATGTCATTTTGTTTATATCCAGTTGTTGAATGTGCTTATTGTGCGGTTTATGAAATCCGGTCAAAATTGTTGAATGTGTTGAGTTTGTTATCCGGATTATACTTTGTGTTTGTTATTTCATCCAGATTGCGAATTGTCCGAATTGTTGATTTGTTGTTGATTCATTGTTCATATTGTTTTAAGGGTTGTTGTTTGTCCGGATTGCTAAGTGTCCGAAGACACCTTGCTCGAAGAATTGATTGTTAACTAATATTTGTTGTCCGGATTCAGAGATCTTTTGAAGACCTATCTGTAAACTCTTTTTCCGGAGACTATTATCTCTTGATCGATAACCTTGTTGATTTTGTTGTCCGAAGATAACATCCGGATAAAACATCCGGAGATTCCTATATCCAGATAAGTGATAGAACTTTGTGACCGTATTTGTGTGTGATTTAATTAAAAAGTGTTTGAATTGTTTTTAATCAAAGTTTTGAACTGTAGAGATCATTTTTGTTTAATCAATTTTTGTGAATCTTTTCAAATGGCTGTAAGTTTTGAGAAAGAAAATAAGAGTTTGAAAGAGAAAATTTCTAAGCTAGAAAAGAAATATAAATTGAAACAAGAAAAATATCTTAAAATGTTTTACGAGAATCATTCAAACATTTCTTGGGCTAAAAGTCTATCAAAAGATTATGAAATGGTTGTTGAAGAGAAGAAATTCTTAAAAGAACAAATGGATGAATTCATATATAAAGGTCTTATGATTTGCAGGAAAGGAATATAAAGCAGATTAAAGAGAATGATGAGCTGACAAAGAAAGTTCATAAAGCTGAGATTGAACTGACTGTTGAAAGAAAATTACTTGAAAAAGAGAAGGATAAGCTAATAGAAGCTGAAAAGAGGTTTGATCAGTTGTGACTGATACTGTTCTACCTTGCATTGTGAAGTCTACTAATCAGTTGATCAGTCTTAGCAAGAGAAGAATTTGATGGTCAACTTGTGGAACAAATGATTTCATCAACAAGAAGAAGATCAACATATGGTATAGTAACAACTAGTATGAAAGCAGTTGGAATGGAAATACCATATATGATAAAAATTGATATGAGAATAACAGGTATAATAATAACTTGTATGATTCTTATTGCACATCTGATTTACCTGTTAAAAGAACCAAAAAGAAATTATCTGATAAGAACAGATGGTATGGCAATTATAACATCTCTCAAACCAGTACTAACAAAGTAGGACCCATATTTGTCTGGATAGCAAAATCTACTTAATTTGTTTTGTAGGTGTGTCATATGTTGTGCTGATGTGAAACATCAATTATATGATACACCGATGTAGGGGGAGTGTGTAATTTGTCTGAATATAGTTTCTGAACACCTAGTTCAGAACCTATTCTTCAAGTCAGATTCTGAGCTGAAATGTTTTCCAATTCTGAGCTAATTCAAAAAAAGAATAATGGTTTTATTTGTTTGAATATGAAATCTATTTTGCTAGGGGGAGTGTTGATAAATGTTTTTGAAATTTGAGCTGATTCAAAATGAGTATCATTTCAGATCAGGTATTTCTTTGAGATTTTACTTGTGTATTTTCTCTTCATACATATTTCCAATACCTATTTCAGCTATTTTTCAAATTGTTATTATCACGTCTCTTAAATGAAAATCATTTTCAGTGATAATACACTCGTTTGTATTCAAAGTTGTTTTCTGAGCTTGTCTGAAATATAATTCTTTGATTAATACACATTTCTTCATTCTTTGACTGTATAAATCTGTAAACTTGTTCTTACAGATCTTTGTTCATTTCTCCCAATTATTCTGAATAATCTATTTTGTATATCACTCCTGATTAATTGTTCATGTACTTAATTGCTATATTTTTTTGATCAATTTTTCATCTGATCAATTGTGCATAATTGCAATAATAATTTTTTATCAACCTTTTATGATCAAATGAGCTTACATTGTTATTTTTAGGAGGGACTGAAAGCTTAATAGAAATACCTCTATGGACCATCAGAACCAACAGCCCTACCCAAGAGGACATCCATATCTGTATGAGCTTAAATGTAAAATGGGTTTGTGTGCAGAGCTTAAAATGTAAATGAAAAGGGTAGTTATTGTGAGCTAAAAGAATTGATGAGAGTTGTGTTAATCTATTATAATCTGGGAAAACCACAAAATCTATTAGTTCTCAATTCTTTGGAGACTAATATTGAAAAAAACAAAGCCCAGACCACCTCTTCTCATAACCCCACCAACTACTCATTTATCTGTCAAAAGATAAGTGTTTCAATAACACTTGGGGCACGCAACTCATAATCTATCAGTTTTTCATTTGAAGATAATTGATATTGAAAAAGAAGGATACATGTCCCCCATTCAAGTCTTGTTGATCACAAATTGAGTTTAATAAATTTGTGAAGTTCACACTATTTATCTTTTTTAGCCTAATTTGAAGCATTAGTTGCTTTATCATTTTTTCACTGCACAAATTTATAAAATATTCGTTATTCTATCATAATATTTATAGATATGTTTTTAAAAGCTATCAATGATTGAATGGAAGTACTGGTGAGATGAACATCAAAAATTCTCATATATGAAGTACATTCGTTGTATTGAATATATCTGTCATATTCATATACCAATCTTTTTCTAAAAGATTGTAAACAGGTTCATAAATTGAATCTGGTTCTTTCCCTCATCTTCATAATCTGAAAAGATTATATAAGCGAATTTGAACAGATTTGCTTATTATTATATGAATTGACGGCATACTTTCAAAGTTCATTCATTTCGGTGTATGATGTAAATGCTCCTCATTTCATCATAAGAGGGAGTATTCTTGTATAATGAATGAAAATTTATGCGTCATTTCTGAAGATTGGGAATTTATCAAAGTTTTCAAGGAATGAATGTGATAATTGTTGAAGATTATTATGCTGTAATGTTCAAGGGGGAGTGAATGTGCAGATCATTTCTTAAAAGAGTTTACTGGTTGTTAAAGGAGGAGATTATCAAATGATAAATTTTTATCAGTATTAAGGGGAAGTTAAAACTTTTTGATGTTGATCAAAGTGGAAGTTATTAGAAGGAGTTTGTTATAGATCATATCTTGAAAAATCAAATATGAAGCCTGTTGCTGATTTGGTCATATATCCAAAGAGCGAGAATGTTTTGAAGATTTAAAGTTACTAAAAGCTTCAGAGTTACAAAATGTACAATTCTTTCAAGCTTGAATCGAAAGTGGGAGAATGTTGGGTTTCAGTTTTTGTGCTTAGTGTTATACTCAATCTTGATTTTCCTTTGTAATTTTGTATTGTAATTGTCCTATAAATAGGTTTTGCTTTTGAAATCTTAGTGTGAGATTAGGAAAATCTTTTGTAAGGATACTTTCATTTTTCTAATAGTTGTTGGTGTAATATACTTTGAAGATCAATAATCAAGATTTATATTCTCTATAATTTCTTCTACTTTCAATTTTCTTGATTTGCCATTATAATGTTCTTGATCATTCATGAAGATTGATTAAACAATCTGGGATTCTCAGTAAATTTCTGTGAGGCATTTTCGATTGCAGTCGCAAAAAATTTAATCTCGATTTTGAGACCATTAAGTGTATATATATAACTAAATCTACCTTTGTGATATGTTTTCTTATTGCAACCATAGAATTAAATACTTTGTGAACTTGTTGGTCCCTTGAGGGTCTACAAGATAAGTAAAACAGTTTGTAGAAGGGGGGATGAATACAAACACAATATTTTCGAATTTAAAATGTATATTGATAAAGAAGATCAATACAAATTGTACAAGACTGTTTGCGGAAAGATAAGGTAAGAAAACCTATCTAAACAATATTTGATTACACACAGATTCTTAGCAAATGAGAAAATCAATGTTGTAAGAAAAGTTCCTTTACTTAAGCTAGAAAATGCTGAAAGTAAGAATTAGGTTTAGAGAGTGAGTTGCGCGCACTCTACATGGAGAAGAAACACTTCTGTTAGGACCTGTAGATTCAGCTTGGTATTTAATCACTTACTCTGGATGAACTCTTAGAACRATTACWGTRCAKCGGAAACAATTAAATGAACAAACAGAGCAAATAATCAATCAAGAACACAGATGAAGAATATGAAGAACACGAGAGAATAGCTTCAAATGATTTTCAGTTCTATTGAAAATATTGACAATTACAATACGGAAGCACACACGAATTACAAAGGCCTAAGCTGCTATTTATACTAGTTCCTAACGGCTTTTCTGACATGACCTAGACAACTGAAATGATCTAAGTCGTTCAAATAAAGCAGATTACAAACATAGTCAAGTGATAAGCACGTGCAGCTAACAGACCTAAGTAAAGCAGTAAGAAGTAGTTCTTCACAGAAGATAAACTGCAGACCCTCTGTGAGCCATCCCAGAGGCTTTGCTGGATATGACTTGTTAGCACTTGATTACAGAGGATCAGTTTCCAGAACCTCTGTGAGAGACAACAGAGGTTCTGTCATACTTGACTTGTGTGAATGATCATCTTCTGTTGTTGGTCCTTTGTGGTCTTCTGTGGTAGAACCCTTCTGTCAACACTTCCAGTAATACTTTTTCATACTTTTACATTAAATGAAATATGAGAGCTAACAATCTCCCCCTAAGTATGAAAAAGTAAAAATTGACAACTTAAAGGCAAGAAATGACTTAATTGAAAAAAATTACAAGAGGAGATAAAAAGTTCATCCTCTGAAAAGAATTACATAAGGAAAGAATTACAAAAATGTGTTTCATAGGCCAAAACTATTATAGAAGTTTATCCATCCACAGAGTCTGGATAGTCGTCTACGGCATATAGCATGTCAGTCTTGATGGTTCTGTAGACATTGAAGATCCATTCTCTGAAGTTGACTTGTACTTTGATAGCTTCCAAAATGCTAGACACTTCACCCTTCCTAAGATGCCCTTTGATCACCTCTGCCACTGCTTTGTTGAATACCCATTCAAGGGTCTCTGTGGAGTATTTGTTCGCTTCGGTCGGAATGAAGAACCTTAGGATGTTATCCTTATCCAAGAACATAAACCCAAAAACAGGGTTGTGAACAATGGAGTTTGGATGACACCTAAGTATCCATCCTGGCATGTTGTTTGGAGGGGTGATTTTAAGATCTGACTGGGCTAACCTCATTGCTATCTCGAAGTCCTTCTGGCTGTAGTACTTCACTAGTGCACGCATGACCTCGATAAGCCTTTTAAGCGACATAGCATAGCTTGACCTCCTCTCCATGTATTTGTTGAGAATTTTGTGCAAGAAGATCAAATCAAATACACAGAGGTTGTGGAGGTCAGCATCTGTGAACGTGTACAGATTGCCGTCATTCCTCTTCACAACGTATTGAGCATAGAGCACTTTCCTCTTCAGCAGGGTCCTTGGAGAAATAGTTTCAAGACACACAATCATGTGCTCTGAGAAGACTTGCTCACGTGGCCTGGTTAGCTTAGAGAACTGGAACTTGGCATCGGCAGAAGGAATACCTGTGAGCTCTGGATCATAGGGGGGCTTTGTGTCCACTGCAGAGTATCTCCACATCAGAATCTCTTCCACAGTAATAACAGGCTCTGTGCGTACTTGTTGCATGGGAATCTTGCTCATTGATTTGAATATCTCTGAAACCCTTCCTACTGTGGCAGACTCTGGCATTTTGGCTTCCTCTTCTTCAAGAATTGGCCTCTGGGTTGACCCCTCTGCAAGTATAGGTTTGACGGTTCATTGCAGAGTGTCAAACGTACCCGTGGACGTTTCTCCTTGGACTTGTGGGAATTTTGATGAAGAGCCTTCTCCTGCTCTGGGAATGGGGCCTCTGCCCTTTCTTGCTTGAGCTTCTGCCAATGAAGCCTTTAATGCTTGAAGGAGCTCTGGGTCGTCATAATCTTCTTCGTTTATCTGCACTAGTGACTCTGAGCATGACGACCCCTTCTGTGGTGTCTCCTCCACAGCTTTGCCGTTGCCTTTGTCTTTAGGCTCTGGTGCCTTTTCTTTGCCTTTTGAGAACAAGGCAGCTGTAGAGTCCACTATCTTGACGCCTTTGGCAGAAGTCTTCTTTGGCTCATCGGCAGAACTCTTCTTTGGCTCATCTTTCTTCTCAGCCTTCTTCTCCCCCTCATGACGATCATGGTCATCATCTCCTTCATCGTCATGGTGTTTGGTGGCTTCTGCCTTGCATGTTTCCAGGGGATCCTTCTCCAATCTCTTCAGAATCTTGGTGGCCGCCTTCTTCATTTTCTTAATGACCTCTTCTGCGAGCACAGAGGCGTGGCTTATGTCTATATCTGTCGACCATTTCAACTTGGAGACGCTTCGATAGATTTCAGTTCTAAGGAGGTCTCCTTCTTTCACGAGTTGGGAAGTGCAGTCTCTGATCGCCGTGTTGGAGGCTCGGGCCTCTTTAAGAAGTTGGTCTGTATGTTTACGCACGATGTCTCCCAGAGCTTCAACCATCGCATCTAGCTCTCTGCGAGTGGCTAGATGGTTGATATTGACCCTGGATGACTTGGTATCCACGCCGTAAGTGACTGCAGAAGCGAATATTTGCTTGATTTCGTCTTTGAATGTTGAGTAGTCTGTATAGCCCGCAGAGACGAAATCAGCGGCAAACTGGGCGGCCATCTCTGATAGTTCTGTCTTCAACGTCTGGATTGAAGAAGGATTGAGGGTCAGAGCATTGAACGCCTATGCCAGATCATCCTTCTGTAGGACAAAGTTCTGAAGAGTTGAGAGAGTTGTCTTGAGTTCTGCCATTGTAGAGCTCAACTCCTTCAGAGCCTCTGTGATAGGAGAAAGGTCTTTTGTCATCGTGCGAGAGATGAACAAGCTTTTCAACTCATCCATCTTTTGGAATACCGCTGTGGCGAAGGTTTGAAGCTCTCCCTTCGTCACGTAGGCATCCTGGGTACCTAGATCACCAACACATGGTGACCTAGTAGCCTCGGAGCGTGAGGCGCCCTCAACGACTGGTATATCGTAGTCCACTTGGGGACTTCCACGGGATCCTCGTACGTCTCCAAGAGGACAGCCTACCCGTGTTCTGTCGATATCGTGCTTTGTAGGTTCAGAGCCTAACATGGCAGAGGGATCGAGTGTGGACATTGGGCGTTCTAGACCCTCTGTCGCGGTGACTCTCACATATGCCTCTGAAGCACATTCTRGTTGGTCACTCAAGTGTGGAGAGGCAACAGATGCCTCTCTGGGATGTGGCGAGTCCTTGGGCGATGGGACTCTTGTAGTAAAACCTTCATCCTTTTGAGAGGATGAAGGAGTAGTATGTGGTTTCCCGGCTGTGCGATCGACAGAGGACTGAAGAATGTCCTCTGCAAGGTTAGCTTGGGTTGGGTTTGGCGTGTGCGCGCCTTTTTCAATAGGGGATCCATCTAGAACAGGGCCCCTAGTAGCGTGGGTAGCACTGGGAGGAGGGCTAGGATGTGTACATGTGGTATCTTTTTCTCCCTCTCCTAACTCCACTTCCTCTTCTTCTTCGTCGTCTAAGACGACCTCTGTCCCCAACTCTGTCACGTCGATTGGCACTCTGAACTCCTGTTGGAGGTTGAAAATGACATCATGGATCTGCGCTGTTGGGGACTCCTCTTGTACGACCTTGCGCAACCTTCTGCGCTTGGGAGTAGTAGCCTCTACGGGGCTCTCTTCGATTGCCGCCTCTGTGACCACAACCTCTGTCAGTTGGGCCTTCTTGGTTTTCTTCTTTTTAGGCTTCTGCAGAGGACTACTTGGGCTCTCTTCTTCTGCAGGCCTCTTTTT
>NW_020204602.1:0-5352 GCF_001531365.2 Cynara cardunculus var. scolymus
TGACAAAGGGGGAGCTTCAAACCTTTGCCACAGAAGTATTCAAAAAGATAGACGAGTTGAAAAGCTTGTTTATCTCCCGCACAGTGATAGAAGACCTTTCTCTGATAACAGATGCTCTGAAGGAGTTGAGCTCAACAACAACAGAACTCAAGTCTATACTTTCAACCCTTCAGAGATCTGTCCTTCAGAAAGAAGACCTTGCAGAGGCCTTTAGTGCACTCTCTCTCAACCCCTCCCCATCCAGAAACTGAAGTCAGAACTGACAGAGATGGCCACCCAATTCTCTGCCGACTTCAACTCTGCGGGATACACGGATTACTCCTCTTTCAAAGACGAAATCAAGCAGATGTTTTCCTCTTCGGTGACATACGGTATTGATACCAAGTCCTCAAGGGCCAACATCAATCACCTAGCTACCCGCAGAGAGATTGATGCTATGGTTGAARCTCTGGGTAATCTCGTGTGCAAGCATACAGACCAACTTCTCAAAGAGGCCCGAGCCTCCAACACAGCGATCAGAGACTGCACATCACAGCTCGTAAAAGAGGGTGAACTCCTCAGAAGCAAAATCTACAGAAGCGTATCCAAGCTGAAATGGTCAATATAGATCAACATTAATCACGCCTCTGGGATTGTAGATGAGGTAATTAAGAAGATGAAGAAGGCGGCCACCAAAATATTGAAGAGGTTGGAGAAGGCTCCCCTGGACACATGCAAGGCAGAAGCCAAAAAGAACCATGACGATCAAGAAGGTGATGATCGTGATCGTCATGAGGGGGAGAAGAAGGCTGAGAAGAAAGCACCAGAGCCAAAGAAGACTCCTGCCAGAGGCGTCAAGAGCCTAAAGGCAAAGGTAAAGGCAAAGTTGTAGAGTCACCACAGAAGGGGTCGTCGTCTAGCACAGGGACTCCACAGGCAATAAATGAAGAGGAATACGGTGACGACCCAGCGCTCCTTCAAGCTTTAAAGGCATCTCTGGCAGAGGCTCAAGCAAGGAAGGGCAGAGGCCCCATCCCTCATAGAGCAGGAGAAGGCTCTTCATCACAATTCCCACAAGTCCAAGAGACGTCCACGGGTACGTTTGACGCTCTGCAAGGAACCGTCAAACCCATCCTTGTAGAGGGGTCAACCCAGAGGCCAATTCTGGAAGAAGAGGAAGCCAAGGTGCCAGGGTCCGCCACGGTAGGAAGGGTTTCTGAAATATTTGAATCAATGAGCAAGATTCCAATGCCAAAAGTCCGAACAGAGCCCGTTACTACCATGGAAGAAATTCAAGTGTGGAGGTACTCTGCAGCAGACACAGAGCCTCCCTATGATCCAGAGCTTACAGGGATCCTTTCTACCGCCGCCAAGTTCCAGTTCTCTAAGCTCACAATGCCTCGTGAGTAAGTCTTCTCAGAGCACATGATCACTTCCATAGAGACAATTTCTCGAAGGACTATGCTAAAGAAGACGATGCTCTATGCTCAGTATGTAGTAAAGAGGGAAGATGGCAACCTTTATACATTCACAGACGCAGACCTCCACAACCTCTGTGTGTTTGATGTTATCTACATGCACAAAAATCTCAACATCTACATGGAGAGGAGGTCAAGCTACTCAATATCGCTCAGAAGGCTGGTTGAGGTCATGCACACACAAGTAAGATATTACAGCTCGAAGGACTTCGAGCTCGCGGTAAGGTTGGTCCAAAGAGATCTAAAGATCTCCCCTCCATACAGCAGGCCTGGTTGGATACTTAGGTATCATCCAAACTCCATTATTCACAACCCCATTTTTGGGTTTGTGTACTTGGATAAGGATGAAATCCTAAGGTTCTATGATCCAACAAAATCACATAAGTACTCTACAGAGACGCTAGAATGGATATTCAGAAGAGCAGCGGCAGAGGTGGAAAGAGGACATCTTAGGATGAGCGAAGTGTCTCGCATTTTGGAGGCGATCAAGATGCAAATCAACTTCAGAGAATGGATCTTCAACGTCTATAGAACGCTCAAGACTGATATGCTATACGCAGTAGACGACTTTCCAGAATCTGTCGTTTGATAAACCTTTTGTACCAGTTTTTGGCCTATGCATCACAGTTTTGTAATTCAGTTTTGTAATTCTTTCTTTTCAGAGGATGAATTTTTTAATCTCCTCTTGTAATTCTTTTTATTAGTCATTTCTTGCATTCAAATTTCAAATTTTACTTTTTCATACTTAGGGGGAGATTGTTAGCTCTCATATTCATTAATGTAAAAGTATGAAAAAGACTTCTGCAAGTGTTGACAGAAGAGGTTCTACCACAGAAGACCACAGAGGACCAACAACAGAAGATGTTCAATCATACAAGTGAAGAGTGACAGAACCTCTGTTGTCTATCACAGAGGTTCTGGAAACTAGTCCTCTGTAAACAAAGCGTACAAGTCTAAGATGACAGAACCTTTGTTGTCTATCATAGAGGTTCTGGAAGATGATCCTCTGGAATCAAGTGCTCTGAAGTCACATCCAACAGAGCCTCTGGGATGGCTCACAGAGGGTCTGCAGTTTTATCTTCTGTGAAGAACTTCTTTACTGTTTTACTTAGGTTAGTTAGCTGCTCGTGCTTATCACRTGACTAWGTTTGTAATCTGCTTTATTTGAACGGCTTAGATGAATTTGTACGTCTAGGTCATGTMAGAAAAGCCGTTAGGAAYGAGTATAAATAGCAGCTTARGCCTTTGTAATTTGGTGTGCTTCCATATTGTATTGTTGACATTTTCAATCAATTAAAAATCATTTGAAGCTACTCCATCATTGTTCATCATTCATCAACTGTGTTCTTCATTGATTGTTTACTCTGCTTGTTCTTATTGTTTCCGCTGCACTGTTAATGTTTTAAAGATCATCCAGAGTATTCGATTAATTTCCAAAACTGAGTTAATCGATCCAATCAACTTGTTCAACCAGAAGGATCTGAATATGAGACAGCGACGATGGATTGAATTAGTTAATGACTATGACTGTGAAATTTTGTATCACCCAGGAAAGGCTAATGTTGTAGCCGATGCTCTGAGCCGTAAGGAGAAAAGTGGAACTATCAAGGCAGTGGCGATGAAAATAAGTTTAAACGCATATTTACATAAGAAAATACAGAGATGCCAAACAGAGGCCATCAAGGAAGAAAACAAGAAATCAGAAAAAGTGGGTAAGATAATTTCCATCATGAAACCGAATGGGGAAGGAATATTATGTTTTCAAGGTCGGATATGGGTACCAAATTATGGGAATACACGAGAAACCATTCTAAATGAAAGCCACAAGTCCCTTTATTCCATCCACCCAGGTACCAACAAGATGTATAAGGATATGAAGGTATTTTATTGGTGAGCAGGTCTCTAGAAAGACATCGCAAGATATGTAGAACGATGCTTAACTTGGTTGCAAGTTAAAATAAAGCATCAGAGACCTTATGGGAATCTACAATCATTGGAAATACCGATGTGGAAATGGGATCACATTACGATGGACTTTATCATGAAATTACCCCGAACTCCAAAAGCTTATCATGCAATATGGGTAATAGTGGATCGTCTATCAAAGTCTGCACATTTCCTACTATATTAAAGAAATTGTGACTAGACATGACATGGAGTTCCATTGTCCATATTAAAAATATTGTGACTAGACATGGAGTTCCATTGTCCATCATATCTGATAGAGACAGTCGCTTTACTTCAAAGTTCTGGAAAAGTCTGCAAAGAGCTTTGGGATCACAAATCAGATTAAGTACGGCTTATCACCCATAAAGATATGGATAAAGTGATTGAACCATCCAAACTCTCGAAGACATGTTCAGATCTTGTGTCATCGACTTCGAGGGATCATGGGAAGAACATTTACCATTGATAGAATTTTCCTACAATAATAATTATCACTCCAGCATCCAAGCGGCACCTTATGAAGTCCCATATGGAAGAAAATGTCGAACGCCGTTATGTTGGAATGAGGTAGGTGAAAAACAGTTAACAGGTCCCGAGATTGTGCAAGTAACGTCTGAAAAGATTGATCAGATTCGAGCAAAAATCAAAATTGCCCAGGATCGATAGAAAAGCTATGCTGACAAACGAAGAAAACCGAATGAATTTAATGTAGGTGACTTTGTAATGTTAAAAGTATCTCCATGGAAAGGTGTTATGAGATTTGGGAAGAAAGGTAAGCTTAGTCCAAGGTATATTGGACCATTCAGAATTTGCAAGAGAATTGGACCGATAGCTTATCAGTTGGAATTACCAGAAGAACTCCGCTTAATTCATAGCACCTTTCATGTATCAAATCTACGCAATTGTTTGGCAGACTCAAGGTTAGCAATACCAGTTCCCGAGGTTAAACTTGACAATAAGCTGAGTTTTATGGAGACACCAGAGGCAGTAACTGACAGAAAGACCAGAGTATTGAGAAACAAGGAGATCAGTTTAGTAAAAGTGCAGTGGTGTTTTCATAAGGGTTCAGAAGCAACTTGGGAATTAGAATCTGATATGAAAACCCAATATCCGTGGTTATTTGAATAAGTGAATTCTGGGACAAAATTCTTTTAAGGGGGGAAGAACGTTATAATCAGGTTTGAGACAACCAGGGTTGAGGTAATTTATACATGTTTATTATGTGGATTACGTAAAATATGCAAAGCTAAGTAGAAATGCATGAACTATATATGTGAAATGTGAAMATGATATTGTGCATGCATATATGTGAAAAGATGGCATGATATGTATGTAATTTATACATATATGCATGTGGTATGAAGCATACATGAGGTGGTGCATATTTGTGATAAGATATCCTGGTGGAAACATTATTATAATATTTAAAAACTTATACCTTCATGTTTAAGAAATCATGAATTTTATAATAAAAAACCCGCCACCTAAGGTTATTTCTATTGGCTAAAGCTTTCACCGCCTATGAGTTTTATAATTAAAATAATCTTCACCGCCTTGGTGGGAGTATTTGAAGAAATAAAAAGATAAGATTTTACCTTAACATTTCATTTGAAGAAAAATTTGTTGAAAGAGAAAAAGAGTATTGTGGCGGTGAGAAATGTTCTTGAAGGAATCTTTTATTCAAAGTTGTTTGAAGAGCTTGTGATTTGCTGTGTGTTTTAAAACTACATAATCTGTGATTGTTAAGGTGAGTTTTTAAACTACCGTTGATTATAAACTGTGAGTTTTAAAAATACTGTTGATTATACAATGTGAGTTTTTAAACTACCGTTGATTATAAACTGTGAGTTTTATAAATACTATTGATTATACACTATGGGTTTTGATGTTGGTTTTGAAGAAAAGATGGTAAAACTATTTTGATAGTTTAAAGGTGTTATTGTTATAT
>NW_020204602.1:6057-8238 GCF_001531365.2 Cynara cardunculus var. scolymus
CATTATTGGACCAGAGGATTCTGGTTATTGATTTGGAGAATGAGCAAGTTTTTACTAAATGTACTAATTGGACCAAAGGCTCTGTATCTATTGATAAGAACTTCTATGTCAAAATCATATTTTTAGAAGTTTTACGAAAAGGATGTCATACTTAGAATCTTTTTATGAAAAACAGACCAGAGAGGCTCTGGTTGGCTTACATGTTGAACCAGAAGCTCTGGTTGGCTTACATGTTGAACCAGAAGCTCTGGTTAGTACAACTAGAAGCTCTAGAAAAGAGACTAGAGGGGCTCTGGTCCTGGTTATTGAAATATATTCCAAGTGTGGTTTCGAACCAGAGGCTCGATAGACCGAAACATAATCTGATTTTATTCTGCATGTTGGGAAATGATTATTGGATAAATGTTTTGGTGATCTTCACCCTGCATTACATAAAAGGGAACCTCATTAGACATTCATGTCTAACTCTCATTGTGGGTTTTCAAAAATATGTGTGCAGGTAATGATAATAAGGGAAAGAGCATTATGTGAATTACTTCCCTATGTGCTTAGCTGTTTTGGAAGCATAGATGCTAGGATGCAAGAGCATGTACTTTTGGAATTTTTGACTTGCGTATTTTACATTATAGACTCTTGTATTATGGACCTATGTGGGAGAAGACATGTATTTCATATATGAAAAATATGTGTTATATGCAATGTGTGGATTTGGGGTGTTACACCTTATTAGAGCCCAAGTCCATACTTGTTTTTTTTATTAAAATAATTCCCATTTAAAGTAAAACATAAATATAATTGTCAAATACTGATAAAAAATCAGTATTAGTTCAAAATTCCAAATTTTTGTAAAATTATTTGGTCACTCAAATAAAACTTTTTATAATTTAAGTTGGACTTTTATAATATCAACTTTATTTTGTTTGGAGAATTTTAATGAATTTGGCATTACATAAGTTAACTTTATCAGTTACCCATCGAAATAGGATTTTCTGAACTATATTTTGGGAACTAAGGCAGATGAAATCTAATCAACATGACTAGATCCTAATATAATTCTAAATTTAAAAAAAGATCGTATAAGGTGCTAACCTGACGTCTAAAAATGACGGATGTCACAGTCTCCCCGTGCCAGAAAAATTTCGTCCCGAAATTTCATTCGTTAGTCCTTAACTTTAGACTCGTTTGAGAACAAGTGGGGATACTTATTTTTCATAAAATCATCTCTTTCCTACGTGTACTCCGGTCCATGCTTTGAAGTTCAATGAACTTTTACAATTGGGATCTTGCTATGCCTCAACTACTTAATTTCTCTATCCATGATTTCTATGGGTTTTTCAACGAAGTGCAGGTGATCGTTAATTTGCACGTCTTCTAATGGCATACCCAGTGTTTCGTCTGTTAAGTACCTTTTGAGGTTTGATACATGAAATGTATCGTGAATAGCGCTTAATTCTGGTGGTAAATTTAACTTGTATGTCACTGGCCAATTTTCTCAGTTATTTCAAAGGGACCAATATATTAGGGACCCAATTTGCCTATTTTTCCAAAGCGCATTATTCATTTCCATGATGAGACTTTTAAAAATACTTTATACCCTCTTTGGAACTCTAATGGTCTTTTCCGATTATCGGCATAGCTTTTCTGACAATCTCTTGCAGCCTTGAGTCGATCCTTGATTATTACAATCTTATCAGTGGTTTCTTGGACAACATCAGGTCTAGTTATTTGTCGATCGCCGATTTCTAACCAACTGAGTGGGGACCTTCACTTACGTCCATATAAGGCTTCATAGGGCGCACACTTGATACTGGCATGGTAACTGTTATTGTACGCAAATTCAACTAATGAAAGATGCGTATCCCAGCTTCCACCAAAATCTATAACGCATGTATGCAACATGTCTTCCAGTGTTTGGATTGTTCTTTCTGTCTGCCCATCAGTTTGGGGGTGTGTTGGACCTGTAAATTCAGCTTTGATATTGATCTATTACTCTGAATGAACTTTAGGACGATTAAAGTGCAGCGAAACAATACTAAGAACAAAACAGAGTAAAATAAACCAAGAACACACAGTTAAGATGATGAAGAAGATGAACACATGAGAATAGCTTCAAAGGTTTTTCAATTCATTCAATTGAAAATAATACGATTACAATTCGGAAGCACACTGAATACAAAGGCC
>NW_020204602.1:8809-10632 GCF_001531365.2 Cynara cardunculus var. scolymus
GGTGCAAGAAATGACTAATTGAAAGAATTACAAGAGGAGATTAAACTCATCCTCTGAAAAGAATTACATAAATGAACAAATTGAAAATTGATAGTACAGGCCTATACTATTACAAGAGATTAGTGCACAGCAGAGTCTGGATAGTCATCTACGGCAAATTACAGATCTGACTTGATGGTTCTGTAGAATTTGAATATCCATTCTTTGAAGGAGACTTGAACTTTCATCGTTTCTAGAAGGTGGTTCACTTCATCCGCCCTTAAATGCCCTCTCTGCACCTCTGCCACCACTAGGTTGAACACCCACTCAAGAGACTTTGTCGAATATTTGTGCGTCTCCTTGGGATTGAACCTTAGAATTTCATCCTTGTCCAGGAATACAAACCCAAAGATGGGATTGTGGACAATGGTGTTGGGATGAAATCTAAGCAGCCAACTTGGTCTGTTCTATGGAGTAGAAATTTTTAGCACTGGCTGGGCCAACCTCATCGCGATGTCTAAATCTTTCTGACTGTAGAACTTGACTTAAGCGCGCATAACCTCAATCAGCCTTCTGAGAGAAATCGAATATTTTGACCTCCTCTCCATGTATTTGTTCAATATCTTGTGAAGGAATATTAGGTCAAATACACAGAGGTTGTAGAGGTCAGCATCTGTGAAAGTATATAGGTTGTCTTCATCCCTTTTTACCACATATTGAGCATATAGCACGGTCATCTTGAGCATAGTCCTTGGAGAAAATGTTTCAAGTGAAGTAATCACATGCTCTGAKAAGACCTGCTCTGGTGGCCTTGTGAGCTTTGAGAAGTGGAACTTTGCAATGGCAGAGGGCATACCTGTAAGCTCTGGATCGTAAGGGGGCTCTGTGTCCACAACTGAGTAGCGCCACCGCAGAATCTCCTCAACAGTGGTTACGGGCTCTGTGCGCACTTTCTGCGTAGGAATCTTGCTCATAGATTCAAGGATATTAGAAACCCTCCCCACTGTGGCAGATTCTGGTATTCTGGTTTTTTCTTCTAGTATCGGCCTCTGGGTGGACCCCTCTGGTAGGATTGGCTTGACAGTTCCTACCAGAGCGTCAAACGTACCCGTRGACGTTTCCTCTGGAATCTTCGCCATTTTAGAGGAAGAGCCTTCTCCAGCTCTGAGGATGGGGGCTCTGCCCTTTCTTGCTTGTGCCTCTGCCAAAGACGCCTTTAAAGCTCCAACAAGATCCGGGTCATCATACTCTTCTTCATTTATCTCCTCTGGCGTCTCAGAGCTTGACCCCTTCTGTGGCGACTCCTCTACTGTTTTACCCTTGCCTTTCCCCTTAGGCTCTGGAGATTTGTCTTTTGAGAACAGGGCAGCAGCAGAGTCCACTATCTTTAGTGGTCTAGCAGAGGTTGTCTTCTTTGGTTCCTCTTTCTTCTTCTCCCCCTCATGACGATCATGGTCATTGTAACAACCCTCATAATCCAAATACCTATAATTCACATCATCATTCACATAATACTAAAATAGTATTATTACAAAACATGAACTATCAAAAGGTATCTTTAATACATATGCACATCAATCTAATATCAATTATTAGACTTTTCCCTTGCCTTTATCTTTCAGAGCACGCTRTCCTGCAAAACAGGTTAATCCAACATTTGAGCGTTAGACCAAAAGGTCTAGTGAGTATATAATCTCATTCAACATTATATATTCCAAACAATCAGTTTAGAATCAAACCTGTTCTGAAACATAGATATATTTATGTTTCTCGCGGATTATACCGCCATCTCATTCAACATATCTCTTTCATACTCGCGGTTACATCGCCCATTATATCACTCT
>NW_020204603.1:0-1696 GCF_001531365.2 Cynara cardunculus var. scolymus
GATATCACTTTATCAGAGACCATGTGATGAAAGGTGATGTTGAACTTCATTTTATCCCTACAGACTATCAACTTACCGATTTGTTTACCAAGCCTCTTGATGAATCTCGATTTAATTTTTTGATCAATGAGTTGGGTATGTTAAATGTTGACAAATAATTTTTGACTTTTCACCAATTCATTTGGGTTGTGTTTTATCTAAAAATGTTATTGTGTCGTTTGCTCAAAAATAGTCTGGCATCTGTGTGAATATGCTTTCTTTCTTTTTCTAAAATATTGATTTTTGAAAATGATGGGTTTTACACTCGTGTATTTCTTCTTAAAAATCAATTTCTATTTTTTTCCCTCTAAAAAGTCTCTATGTGAATTCTTTAAAAAAAAAAATTTGTATTTAATATATATATATTAGTATTTTTTTTATTTTTAGTATTTTTTTTTAAAAACAAAAAAAAAAAAAGTTTTTCAAGTTAGGTTTGTGTAATATTTTTATTTTCTTTATGCATGTTTTTTAACTCTTGTTAACATTTGTTTTTGGGCCTAACCTCTATATTTTGGGCCTAACCTCTCCATTCGGCCTCTTACACTCGGCTTCCTCCCTCACCCATCAAAACCACAAGCCGATCTCCACCCCATCGGCTTCCCTTAACTCTAGCTCAGATGGAGCAGAGTTGGTTTCATTGGAAGTAGACTCACATACCTGATCATCAAAGTCAGAGGCGGATTCTGCATTGGACTTGGCCATCAGACAGATGAGTGATTTATCTTCTTCATCGGATGAAGAATCAGACACCCAATTTTCTTACTCAGCCATCAGGCTTCGCTCTCTAGGATTGTACTTATATTTATTCTTGTAGTAGTAAACATCCTTTACCAGTCGTCCTCTGCATTCTTTTAAAAAATGACCGATTTTTCCGCACCTAAAGCAGCAGAGATCATTTTTCCTTCCATCTCTGTCCTCTTTCTTCTCCTCTCTTCTATCTTTTCTTCTGTCTTCTCTCTCTTCTCTTCCATCTCTTCTGTTTTCCCTCTGATAAAATTTTGATGGCTTCCTTTCATAGGATGGCTGGTACCTTTCCTTCTTGAATTCTCTTCCTTCATAGGGCCTTTTGATGAACTTTTTCTAGAACTTCTTTGTGATCAAGGCCAGAGATTTAGCAAAGGCTTTGATATCATCATCAGATTCAGATGTTTCATCATCAGATTCTGATTCTACCACCGTGCTTTCTTTCCTTTCTTCTTGTGGTCTCTGGTGGAGGTCCTTGAAACATCCTTTTCTTCAGCTGCAAGAGCCAGGGGTCCACCGATGGACACTTTCTTCTTCATGATTATAATAACAAAAAAAAGAGAAAGAAATTAAATATAATATTAATGATAGGAAACCCAATGGTCATGAAACCTACGACCATTAATTATGGCTATTCGTTTCATATTCCGTGAAATCGCCGATGACTAAGTATATATATGGGGAGGTCATCAAGCATAGAGATGACAAATTCTCGGGGAAGGAAACTCGTATAAGAGAGGTGAAAGATGAGGATGATTTGGTGAAGCGCAACAAGTTTGATGCGTTTTTGGGAGAACATGAGAAACTTCGAGGAATGATTTGGAGTTATGACCAGTATGGTGAGTTACACGTGATTTATTTTTAAAATGGTTGCATGCCTTATTATCCAAAAGTTGTTTGAAGTTTCTCGAGA
>NW_020204603.1:3781-4457 GCF_001531365.2 Cynara cardunculus var. scolymus
GTGGATAAAGTTTTGGTGACAAACTCCACTAATTTGCTTTAGCGATGGATAGAAGATTATTGGGATGCGAATATAAGTTATTCTCAAGGATGAATGGGTGTTTAGAACTCCAGACAGTAAAACAGTTGGTATGGTGAAATTTATGACATAATGTATTTAATTTAAAGAAGTGTTCAGTAGATAAAAAGTAAGCCATAACTCTTAAGGATGTGAAAAGAAAAAAAAAACTAAGAACCAAAAGGATTTCTCTCGGGAATGTTCAATGAAGACGTCATAATGGTTCAGAGGCTACTTGGGAACTTGATCAGGGGACGAGATTGAGATGTCGTCATTTATTTGCATAGGGTAAATTTCAAGGACGAAATTTTGTTAAGGGGGAAAGTTTGTAATAACCAAAAAAAAAGAGAAAGAAATTAAATATAATATTAATGATAGGAAACCCAATGGTCATGAAACCTACGACCATTAATTATGGCTTATCGTTTCATATTCCGTGAAACCGTCGATGACTAAGTATATATATGGGGAGGTCTTCAAGCATAGAGATGACAAATTCTCGGGAAAGGAAACTCATATAAGAGAGGTGAAAGATGAGGATGATTTGGTGAACCGCAACAAGTTTGATGCATTTTTGGGAGAACATGAGAAACTTCGAGGAACGGTTTGGAGTTATGAC
>NW_020204603.1:5457-6269 GCF_001531365.2 Cynara cardunculus var. scolymus
ATCAGAGCAAAAGTTTAAGTGAATTAGGTTACTGAAACCTAAACTTAAACTGAGAATCAAAGATTTTATTATTGATAGACGTGTGACTAAAGATTGACTTATAGTGATTAGAGTGGTGATTTAAGTTAATTTGGGGTTAGTCTTAAACCAAATTAAAGCAGAGAAGTCGTTAGATGGTTTAATATCTTTTGATATAATGACATTGATAGAGATGTGTTTATGCAAAACACATGGTAAGATGAGATAAAATAGATGTAGGTGGCGTTTGGTTTTTAAGAGGTGCTGAAGTCTGAAGTCTGAATTCACTTCTGAATTTTAAGAGGTGGTGCTCAAGTCTGAAATCTGAATCAGTCAGACTGTTTGATTTTACGTCTGAAATTTGAAATCTGAAACCAAAGAGAGATCGAGAAGATTACCAGAACACCAGCTTGAATATGCGATGTATGAAGAACACCAGCTTCAATCGTTGAATGGAACGAAAGTGGATGAGAGTGACGTAAAGGAGGCGGATGAGAGCGACGTAAGGAGGCGGATAAACAAATAAGAGGTATTAAGAGCTAGGGTTACCACTTAATTCAGAGGAAACCTTATGAATTCAGCTCTTAATTTGAGGGAAAAAACAAACGATCTGAAAGTCTATATGTCTGACCGATTCAGACATAAGATGAAATTAAGGGGCAAATTTTAAAAAACAAACAGGCCCGTAGAGTGGTGTTGGTGGATAAAGTTTTGGTGACAAACTCCACTAATTTGCTTTAGCGATGGATAGAAGATTATTGGGATGCGAATATAAGTTATTCTCAAGGATGAAT